>NW_023596448.1:1697407-1871821 GCF_011947565.3 Pollicipes pollicipes
GAGAGAGAGAGAAGATCAAATACTAAGGTTCCTCGGCTGTTAACGGAGTCATGGGTTTGTTGCCTACTCACCTCCCCCCACACCCAGTCCAGTGATACCAGCTCATGCACAGGCATTGCCGCTGTTAGGGTAGTCTTAGGCGGTGCGAGTTCACCGCCGCTTGGGCCATCAACAGAACTTTAACACGATATGGTCGATCCTGCTCCAACTGTCTATGGGGCGTAACTTGGGTCGGCAAACTTGGGCAGATCCGTCAGTAGTGCGCCGCGACCATAGCCATGTGTGAAGAGTTTCAGCTCGCATTTCAGAGATGTATTACTAGGTAACGCGCGACGACGTCGGCCCACTTGGCTTTTAGAACTCATTTTCTTATATTCCGCATCCATCCGTACTTGTTGTAGCTGACTGCACGGTGTTTCATGAGGTTAAGCTCCATCAGACAGACCTAGAAGGTCGCCGGTTTACACCACCATCATCGCGAGGACATGTATGTGGGCATTTGGTTTCGGTTTACAGTAAAGGAATGGATTCGCTCACTCATCGTAGAGGCGACAAAGTCGTTTTAAAAGGCAAGTCTGTGCCGTTTCCAGATATTTGTTGGACAGCCTCACAGGTTCTGCTGGACGAGCCTCACGGGCTCTCCGTCAACATCAGATTCCGCGGTCGGCCAACGCGGCTGGCATGATTCAAGGATCATGTCATGGTCGGTCGGACGCCTGTCGAGATCTGCCCGCCGGCTGACCATGTCATGATTCAAGGATCATGTCATGGTCGGTCGGACGCCTGTCGAGATCTGCCCGCCGGCTGACCATGTCATGATCCAAGGGTCATGTCATGGTCGGTCGGACGCCTGTCGAGATCTGCCCGCCGGCTGACCATGTCATGATCCAAGGGTCATGTCATGGTCGGTCGGACGCCTGTCGAGATCTGCCCGTCGGCTGACCATGTCATGATGCAAGGATCATGTCATGGTCGGTCGGACGCCTGTCGAGATCTGCCCGTCGGCTGACCATGTCATGATCCAAGGGTCATGTCATGGTCGGTCGGACGCCTGTCGAGATCTGCCCGTCGGCCCGCTGTACATCATCACGCCTCGCCGCCCTGCCGCCGGCAGGAACATTGCCGTCTCTTCCCCCTCGCTCCCCCCCCCCCCTCCTGCCACCAACCGCGACACTCCACCGCCCCGGTGATGCCTGTAATGCACTTTTACCTTTAACGCCATGTTCAATCTTCTCCATTACCATTAGCAACCTGTTTTCCCCGAGGCGCCATAAGTGGACGCGGGAGCACGTCTCTCCCGTTTGTATTGTTTGGAACGTACATCTATAGCAGCACGTTTATACAATTACGTCTATGGCAGTTGCGCGGAATGCAGGTCTTCCAAAAATGGTGAAGAGCGTGGAGTTTGGCTGTGGTAGAGTCGTTTGGGGATATAGTTTCACTCTCTCGCGCGCTATGCCTCAGAACCTGCGAGGCATATGCTATACAGGCATGCTATACAGGCATGCAGAGCAGCGCCTTACATTTTCGCTGGCTTGTTCACTGAATAGCGCTTAGTGATGATGCTACTGGGCTGTTACTAAGCGCTTCATATTAAGAAAAAAAATGCAATGTGAGCCACTGAAACGGCCAGCAAATGCTAGACAAATGGTGTGATCGGTGATCTCCTCGCAATAAAGGGCAAGCTTTATTCTGTGGTGTAGTGAGTTCATCCCAATGGTTAAGAATGATGTCGAAAAGAAATGTTCTAATTTCCGTCGGGAAAGCGAGAGATGGGAACCTTCACTTGTTGTGGAGGCAGCGCCTGATACGCCTGTGAATAGATGTGATCGACATTATTTGAACTTGATATAATTTCCCCCCCCCCATTCTTTCTCTCTCTCTCTCTCTCTCTCTCTCTCTCTCTCTCTCTCTCTCTCTCTCTCTCTCTCTCTCTCTCTCTCTCCTCTCTCTCTCTCTCTCTCTCTTCTCTCTCTCTCTCTCTCTCTCTCTCTCTCTCTCTCTCTCTCTCTCTCTCTCTCTCTCTCTCTCTCTCTCTCTCTCTCTCTCTTCCTTTCGCTCCCTCCCCTCTCTCTCCCTCCCTCTCACTTACTCTATCACTCTGTCCCTCTCGCTCTCTCGTTTCCGCTCCGACGTCTATACACGGAGCCTGGAACGGACAGCGGGTTAGAGAACCCTTTATTATCCGCTCAGGCGGGCAAACTCGTTTCTGACGGCTCTGCTGTTTTTCATTTCTTTGTGGGTCGAGCCACCTGGCTTCGGTCGCCGCGGGCTAAAGCCTCGCCGAGGCCAAGAAGCCCGATGGAGGCATCTGGCGGCCGTGATGCGCAGGCGAGGCCGGCACCAAGCCCCGAACACCCGCGCTGCCTTCCGCGGCGCGCCGTTGCCGAACAGGGAGGGGTCACCGCGTGCCGGCTGCAGGGTCAGCCCGCCGGTCGACGTTATTCGTAACGGCGTTAACGATCGCCGTTACAACGTTATGACATTAACGTCGTTCTTTTACGTCATCGGCAGAATGGCTTCGGGGAAGCAGTTGCGCGAGACGCTGTTATTCTTAATGCTGTCTCCATGCGGAAACGCGGGGAGTCGATAAAATGGAAACAAAACATGAGCTGTTGCTTTACACACTCAAACCTTCGTTCTTGCGTACCAGTCAAACGCAGTGATGAGTAGGATGTCCGAACATTGGTGATGATGAAATACTACATTGATGCTTAGTCCTGGAAATCATTTTTAGACCGCATCCACAAGTACTTGGTGCCTTGGATTGCCTTGGTGCCTTGGATTGCCTCGGTGCCTCGGATTGCTTTGGTCCCTTGATGCACTCGAGATCCTATGTTTAAATTTTACAATGCTGGGCCAGAGCTGGCACTTCCAGCTGTGCGGAGCTGGTTGCGGGATGGAGGTGCAGGCTCGCATCATTTGCCAGCAGCTTGCTGGCGGTCTCACATCGCGCGCTGCCCTGCGCTGGCACATGACGCAAGCTCGACCGGTCCGTTCGGAACGATGGGAGTGATTTTATACAGCACACCCCGTCGATACCTTTCAGGGGCATTACCCGCCGAAATCGTAACGGACCGTCCATGACCGTGCTCATCGAGTGCAGTGCCTGTGCATCGACGAGATTAACGACTATGCTTACTTTGCTTAGGGATCCAAGTCTCTGTCTTCTCAATGAATTTGAACCGCACGTCACTGGCGAATTCAGGAACTGGCGATATCGCCGGTGGCGATGGTGACTGTGATACCGGTTATTATTGTTGTACGATTTCCCTATCCGGTCGTATGGCCTGTAAGCATCTATTGTGTTGCTTCCTTGTTTACGTCATTGTGGCGCTTCACTGATTCGCTGAAGCCACTACGACAGTTACCTTTCGCAATGTATCTCACTGTGACAACATGCTGCGTGATGTGAGGAACTCGGGTAGTCGCGCTGAGTGTCATTCGCCACAGTGACGGCTTCAGTTGAGCGACTGTGGTGGGTAGGACGTAAGGAACTCGGGTAGTCGCGCTGAGTGTCACTCGCCACAGTGACGGCTTCAGTTGAGCGACTGTGGTGGGTAGAATGTAAGGAGTTCGGCCAGTGGCACTGAGTGTCACTCGCCACATTGACAGCTTCAGTTGAGCGACTGTGGTGGATTTCTGCGACTACATTTCTTTGATTCGCTAATTGCTATTGCCATTCGGCTAGGTTAAGCTACCCATTTAGCATATAGCCTCAGCCAACTGCTAAGTGGATTGTAAAGCCCAAATGACAATAATTACTCCCCAGTTGGCACCCGCCCGTGTTGTCATCACCACTGTGACAGCTTTGTTCCACGGAATTACTAACCGTCGTGTGTGCAATGTCACAAAGTCTGCTGGGGAGGCTCAGGTCCTGGGTCTACCAGCCTGGGTAACATCCAAAGGCAGACCTCTCCTAGGACTTTGGACAACTTTTTGCTACCACTCGGAGAAAACTGAACAATTACGGCATCTCTTGAGTTTGCCTGCATTCCGTGTACGTTGTACCGACATGACTGGTAGGGCTCTCCGTTAATGTAAGGTTGTTGAGCTACGTCATGCGGCAGGAGTAGGATCTATCCCTCCCGCCCGCTGTGTACCGCCTCTGCTGTGCCTCCTGAGTGCGGAGGCTCCGCTTCCTGTCATGTACTCCCGTCCAATGATGCGACGGAGACTGCCGATCGCCAGCCGTCGCCGAGCGGCCTGCGAACGGATGCCGGGAGCTCGTAACACGATGACAAGCTGCCCGGAGACTGGTGCTCATGATGTGCCCACGCCCCCCCTCCCCCCCCCCCCGCCCGCGTCGTCCCGCCCCACCACGGACGCCGGCAGTGCCGGCAGCCTATCCGGCCGGAGATAACGAGCGAAAATAGAAGATAGTGCCAGGTTGGAAAGGAGCAGCGGCGACGAACGACCTTCGGCACTGGCTCTCCAGGTCACGCAGCTGACGGTCCGCGCCCGGGCGGGGGGAGGGGGGGGGGAGGTGCGGTGGAGCCGCGATCGCTTTACACCTGACCGGGTTGTGAGGTCATCCAAAGACCAGTCCGGGTGGGACGGTCATCCAAAGACCAGTCCGGGTGGGATAGTCATCTGAAGGCCGGTCCGGGCGGGACGGTCATCCGAAGGCCGGTCCGGGCGGGACGGTCATCTGAAGGCCGGTCCGGGCGGGACGGTCATCTGAAGGCCGGTCCGGGCGGGACGGTCATCTGAAGGCTGGTCCGGGCGGGACGGTCATCCGAAGGCCGGTCCGGGCGGGACGGTCATCTGAAGGCCGGTCCGGGTGGGATAGTCATTTGAAGACCAGTTCGGGTGGGACGGTCATCTGAAGGCTGGTCCGGGCGGGACGGCCATCTGAAGGCCGGTCCGGGCGGGACGGTCATCTGAAGGCCGGTTCGGGCGGGACGGTCATCTGAAGGCCGGTTCGGGCGGGACGGTCATCTGAAGGCTGGTCCGGGCGGGACAGTCATCTGAAAGCCGGTCCGGACGGGACGGTCACCTCGCTGCTGTCGGATCGAGAGAAGAGTGCTGGCGTTATGGTGCCTCTGGTATACTTCTAGAGACTAGGTCTACTAGTGCCTCTAGGTATACTTCTGGTATACTTCTGGTATACGCCCCCCTTTCCTCGAGTGACAGCTTCCCGATCGTTGTTTACTTACACTTCGAACAAGAGCGGCGATCACTCCTAATGATTGGTGAAGATATACATTATGAGACGCCCGCCCGCCTATGAATAATGCGTGAGAGATTAGAGATGATGCATAGGGTCATAACTCACAGTAAAACGTAATTCATGCGCTATCCAAAAGAAATACAGGCGAAGCAGTAACTCAGTGCTCTGACGAGAACCGAAATAGTACTGGTTCGAGGGCGAAGCGTCAGACATGCTGCCACTGGTCGCCAGGCATCAGTCCTGCCCGAATAGAGTATTTCATAAACACAGGGAGAATAATGAGCGACGCGTAATGTCTATCTAGTTGTGCCTTATGATAGCACCTTATGTTATCTAGTTGTGCCTTATGGTAGCACCTTATGTTATCTAGTTGTGCCTTATGGTAGCACCTTATGTTATCTAGTTGTGCCTTATGGTAGCACCTTATGTTATCTAGTTGTGCCTTATGGTAGCGCAAGGCGGGCCGTGCGTCCAGCTTCAACGGTTTTGCCCAAACAAATGGATCTTTTGTACAGGTTGGAAATATGTGATGGAACATGGCAATACTCCATGTAAAATTATGGATAATGGAAACATGTGCAATAACAAAATATGACGTTTACAGCTCATCAACTGTGAATAATCGCACCGGTACTCAAATGCTCACATCTGCCACTCTGCCCTTGGCCTCGCTTTACCCAGCAGCCTCGTGACGCCCAGTTTGCTCTATATGCACCAGCCACGAGTGGGTTTATGTGCTCACTGATTGGGGGGTCATGTCCGAGCGTCCAGCACATATCTCGCATAGGAGTCACCATTGCGGCTAAGTATCGGCGCATGGACTGCAGGCACGTGAAGGCCTGGTACATGTAGTGCATTGGACCCTATTATTATCCACTTACTTTTGTCCCATAGCCCTGAAATGGTCATAACTAGCCGAAAAGACTAATCCAAAATAATCCAAGTGGCCAATTATATTGCATCGCAGTTTCAGCAAAAGTATGCAAAGTCGGCAAATGAAAATCTGACTTTGAAGCAACAAGGTTTTGGACAGGTTCGCCGAGATGACGGCCGGAGTGAAGACTGGCTCACCGTTTAGCTGACCAGGCAAGCGGACCTAATAGACCTGGCCGGGCTCTAATCGCATTACACCCATTAAGTCCTGGTTAATGGGGCGGGTCATGCTTAGCCAATCGAGGACCCGGCCGCAAGCTGCCGGGGCCGCCCAGCAACAAGGCCGGCACACCGACGCCCTGCTGGCCTGATCCCGTGACCCCCCGCCAAGGCGGCAGGACCAGCCCACGCTGCGGCGGAGGCTGGACCGCCAGTGCCGCGCACGACGGTTGTTTAGAGCTGGGGACGTGTCGGACTATCAGCAGAGTGTGGGCAGGTGCAGACCACGTGACCTCGTTCGGCGGTGGCAGCCTCTCGACATTTGGACGTCATAACAGAAAGGTCACGGCTGGCCAGATATCGGCCGGCTGTTGCATGCGGATGAGGGCGCTGACGCACCGGAATGTGTGCTCGGAATCGGCGGACGCGGCTCGCGCTGCCGCCCGGCACGCTGGGGCGCTGACAAGGGCAGCCGTCTCCGAACGCATGTCGGGGAATTTGCTACGAAGCAACGTGTTGCTGCGTCTTATACAATAATGCTGGCTAACATCCGGACATCTCCACCGCACTTATCGGCCGCCATGTGATTGATAGCGTAATCATGTGGCATGGGTAATTTATGCACATGATAAAGTCTTTCTGCTCGATTGCATGCATGATTAAGCGGCGATTTGGGCACAGTTTTACTCATGTCGCGTATAGATGGCGGGCATAGCTGGGATAAGCGTATGCAACCAATTCCCACAGGCGATGAATGCTGTCAAAATAATGCCAAACGCCACTGTGAGGTGGGACTGATAATGGGGCAAATTTAATAACATAAATGATATGGCCTACACAAATTGTTAGTAATTCATTATCTGAAACACACAAGGAACCGAAGGAGCTGTGTTGCTCTCATCCGAGTTCTTTCAGTATTCATTTCAGTTGGCAATTCTGTCAAATGTACCATATGTGAACATCTACCACCAAAGAACTTGACATTCGATATTTCATTCCGCTCCAATCCGTTTCTGCTAGACAGTCCTGCAATTTAGTTCAACCACAAAAGTTGCGTTTTTGAAACCTCCTGAACCATAATCTAGTAGCGTGCTTCGGCATATGCGCGGTGAAATGATCGGCGAGTTGGGAAGACGTATCTGAGAAAGGTGGCGGAACGTAGCCGTGTGCGCGCGCTATGAATCTCCTTCGTGACGTCACATATACCTCAACCCAGGCGGTGGGCGTCGGTGCCCAGCCTGCTTTGTAGCCAAACAAAACAAGCGGTCATGTGGTCACGTGGGCTACAAGGTCAGTTACACGGGCGTGGCCTGTGGCTATGTACGCCCACTATCATCCTTCGGTCTATGGATGAAGCTCTGTTTCTCTTTAAAAGGCTTTGCCGACATTGTTTGTCTTGTCCTCTCAATAGTTGAAATCGCTAAGGTTATCCCGAAACGAATAAAAGGAACTGAAGACTTGTACGATTCAAAGAAAAATCCTGCTTAACAGAGGGTAAATATTTTTGTGAAGCTTGCGCTGAAGCCTATATTGCTCACCATGGGGCTGGGATGAGACGCCTGTCATTAATATCACCGCTTGTTTTCTGTACGCTCAGCCGTACTGCGTTGTCATTAACGTATGTTGATGATGACATTTCGAATTCCTGTGTGGCCTGAAACTCCAGTTTAGCAATCAACGTGGAGACATCGGCGACCATAACTTCACCCAATGCTGTACAGCTGAGCTAGCGTGAGCCGCTGTAGGCTGGTGAGACTGAATCCAATTAATCGCGGCGATGTTCAATATGGCGCTGGTGTGACGCGCCGGAAGTGCCACATGAAAGGCGCACGGTCCGGCAGCCAGTCGCTGCCTTCGTCGATGGATGGTCTGCTACGTTACCACGCACGGCCGGCCACAACCGAACTCCTTTTGAAACCGTGTGAGCTTCCATCACTGTTCACCAGAGAGCAGTGACGTGTCTCTGTCCCGCAAGTGTGAGCTTCCATCGCTGTTCTCCAGCGAGCAGTGACGTGTCTCTGTCCCGCAAGTGTGAGCTTCCATCGCTGTTCGCCAGCGAGCAGTGACGTGTCTCTGTCCCGCAAGCAGCATCACGCTACAATTTCTCCTATTCTGGTCGCCAGTAGACGTGGACATCGTCTTAAAGAAGCACATAATTGGAAATCGTCTGTGGATCACATTTCATCTCATACATCTCTTGCATTAGTATTTTGCAATGACCGTTACCTGAAGCCCAAAGAACGCAGTCACTGGCACCTGCCATGAAAAAGGAAGCGGTTTATGTCCAGAACGACGCTCGTGGGCCGCGGTTGCACCGCGGCTATCCCTGGAACGGGTGATGGCCAGCGAGCGATCGAGCTGAGCCCGAGCCTGATCGAGTTACGGGCCGATGGGAAATTGCATTGACCGATAATTCCATCTGGGGCATGCGACGTCGGCGACCACTTCGCCATCCGATAAATTCCAATGTAGGCTCGTTTGGTGGCGTGAAATCGGTGCCGGTGGCGTGATTGGGTCTCCCCGTCAGGTACGCGGGAGATCGCATGCAGGAGCACGAGGAGATAGCCGGGCGGAAGGGTCCACCTGGACGGCAGTGGGCTGCGAGTCGGGAGATTTCTAAACAGAGGTCGCCAAAGCACGCCACTGGGAAGCCAGGTCGGGTGTGAATTAAGCGATTAGCATGAGTGAAACCGAGGCGGGATCTAGCAGCAGAAAGGCTCCCCGGGCAGGAAAAGTAGCCACCCTTAGCAAAGCGGACACAAAAACAACAAAACCTCGGATTTCGTGTTGCTGAGCTGGAGGGCAAAAGAAGCGGGATGAAGGCTACCAGTCGAGTCGCGGTGAAAACTGAGCGGATCATGTGGCGCCAAAAGTCAGCCATAATTTGGCAACATCGGGTGGACGAGACGTTCCCAGCGCTGAATTCAGCTCCCAACACGCTGCTTACCATCTGAAGGTCGCGCACAGCGCCACTACCACTAATGACTACACCTAACCAGACAGGTCATGTTAAACCCGAGATCTCTGCCGCTCTCTCCGGATCTCACTTCAAACACCGCCAGCTCGATTGACAGCTGCAATGCAAATAAGTGGGACGAACATAACCGAAAACTCATCCGAACTGACAACTACACGCCACGCTCTGTGAACCCCCGGCTGGGCCGCGAGGCTCGGCGCGCCGTCGTCACACGAACAGACGGCTCGGAAGTGATGGCCCTGCTAATGGCAGCCGTAAACACTCCTTAATGGCCCGCTGGCCTGCTGATTGCGCGCGCAATCTGGCACCGCTGCGTCAACAGGTGACGGGACGGCGCTGCAGCCGGCGGTGCCAGTCTCGCGACGCCTGACGTCGGCGGCTGTTGTCGCACCGGCCGACCCTGCGTCGTCCCAGCTGGCGTCAGCTGTGTGCCGTCGCAGCGCGCGGCCGTTTGGAGCCCATCCAAACGGGCGGTCCCAACTCGAACTCGGCCGTGGGTGTCGCCGCTAGCTGTCGGAGCGCGCGGCGGCAGGTCACTGGGTCAGCACCGGTCACCGACGAGCTCTCGTGCCAATCGGCTGAAGCTATCGCGGCGTGGGATGATCGCTCTGCGTCCAGGATGCATGTAATGACACGCTCAGATGCGGCGATGACTCATCAATTCCATGTGACAGTTGATCTCCGAGCATGCTATTTCATGGTGTGACTGTCTGTGCTGTTTTTGCTCGCTCCGGCGCCATGAATCAACAAACATCGTTTGTTATCTAAAGGAACAGCTCCAGACGAAATTGATTCACCGTTAATGAGTAGAGCGCTCGTTATGCCCACATCACTTCAATCGCTGACGCTAATAAAACATGAAGCCTCTGCCGGCATAAAGTAACGCCCGTACCACCACGGATGATTGAGCCCTCACGTACCGATCTAGCGGGTTTCACCAGAAGACGTGTGCCTGTATCCAGAAACGATCCCAGATCGAAAAGGCCTTTTGATAAAATTTGAAATGAATCCAGGCTCCCTCAGGAATCCATCTTGAAGCACGCTGAAAGATACATGTTTGCAATTGTTCTTGCTCATTCAGAGCATTTCAACACTTTGTTGGCGATCCAGTAGCGTAACTCCCCCCTCGAATCACATTGTTTCACCCAGCCATACACTGAAATGTAATAGTTCCTCATGGTATATATCTTCTTTAAAAAATGATATGCTTCGCGTTTATTTGTGGCAGTCTCCCGAGCAGTCTCTCACCTCTGCCTCGCCCAGCACTAAGTTTGACATTCCTCGTCGTAAGTGACACCAAACCAGCACAATAGAATATATATTGTTAAAAATTGCTATCGAAGCCATGCGCTGGATATTGACATCAACAATTGTATCGGGTCTCAGCAGATGGTAGAAGCACTTACAACCGTGACGGAAACTGTTTTGTCTACGGCATTTGAAGGATAAGCGGCCTGGGATCTTGGCCTATCAATCACCATCATGCAGTATCTAACATTAATTCCACGTGTTGGAGCGCTCGGCCATAAGCATACATTCGACGCCGCACATACGAAACTTTACTGGGGCCGTAAGCGCACTCATCTTACGAAACCCAGTGTGGAAACCAGCCCTAACTCAAGAGATTCTTCACCAACGGCCGTGTTTGAGTCCAGAGCTTCTCCGCCGGACCTTTTGATCGCAGCGTGTAACGCGCTTGCTCTGGTGTGACGGGCTGTACGACCACGCACTCTCGTCCTCCAATTTTGCTCACACTTCACGCGATTACGTTTGTGAGGCTGGCTGCTGAATGCAATGCAACGGCGCGTAAAACACCCGCTGTTGGCAACGCGCTGTTGAGGCAAATGCGTATAGGAATCCTTAATAGCTGCAATGTGAATAGATTTCATGTTGCATCGTGCTGTCTCTTTCACGTCGTCATCGTGGCCGCTTACGCATGTCCGTTTTTAGCAATAGGCAGTATCTAGCTACTCCAGTTGGACGTGCATAGCTATGATCGTAGCGTATTCGCCGCCAAAGAAGGAGCTGTTATTTCCAAAAGGTGGCGCCAGTTGGAGTTTGGTAGGACCTTGTCATTTTTCGCAATCCGCGGGCTACTCTAACTTGTACTTGTCCTACCTGCCTTATCCTTATCGGGGTGACTTTGTTGGCAGGCCAAGTTGGTGCTTGGTGAATGGTTATACCCTAGTTTTGTACTTGAAATTATATGGAGTGCGATTTTTTGCGCCATGAAAGGCGAAAGCGAACTCTGGTTTGATTGCAACCAGAGACGTCACGTTTACCTGGAGTTGACGTCACGTTTACTCGAAGCTGGCGTCACGTTTACCCGGAGTTGACGTCACGTTTACCCGGAGGTGAAGTGTCCCCGGATGAGTCGTCTGTTTTCTTTTTAACGCGGCACCGCCTGGGGTACTCCACCACAGGGGACCGCCTGGGGACAAGTGTGTTAAAGTATCCCCTGATATCTCAGGATCTCAATATCTATCCTAAGTATTCCCCAAGCGGCAAATGTGAGAAACAGCCAGGGTATGCCGGTATCCCCGATTTGCTCCACTTTTGGGTGAAACTCTGGGCACGCCACTGCTTGTGGCTGTAAGCCAGCTAAGTTGCAACATTACACCACTGGTACGGTCAAAGTGAATGAGAAAATTATCATTCGGTTTGATGCTCATTCAAGGTATTCTTTCCATTTCCTTTGGTTTTGGAAGTGGATCTCAATATGTTTTACATAACATAAATCATGAGTGTCCAACACGCATTGCTTTGGGACAAATTGTGATAAATGCGGTATAAATGTGATGTTTGTGGAATGCATTAATGCACTGCATCGTTTCTAGTGCTCTAATTGTTTGGCGACCTGATTCCCAAAGCCACTGGAGTCATTGAAATATTGGAGTAAAGGTGTGACAGAGGCCACACTTTTGTTAATCCATTATATAACTTTCACCCCACCCAAAAATCCTACTGCAGCAAGAAAAGAGCCCTGGGAGATCTTTGGAACAAAATGTTACCTCATCCTGGGTCACAAAAGATCACTCGACTTGATTCAAAGGGGATCCCAAATCCCAAAAGATGCCTCGACAACAATCGGAAACGGATCCAAAGTGTGCTGCGCAGCACATTTCAGGAAAAAGAAACGGACCCGGGTCACTGAGGACCCAACAATCCCCTCCCGGAAGAAGAAACAGACCCGGGTCACTGAGGACCCAACAATCCCATCCCAGAAGAAGAAACAGACCCGGGCCACTGAGGACCCAACAATCCCATCCCAGATTCACTTTTGGATCGAGGCACATGCCTGATCTCTACCGTATCAAGACGAGGCTTATTTGCAAACTGGCACGCACCGTCGGTCGGCAAGCACGCTACGAGCATGCCGTCCCGGTGTCAACCAGTGTCACTGCCGGTGTCAACCAGAGGGCTGGGCCAAAGCCGGGCTCAGGGTATCAAAAAGGAGGAGGCGCAGAGCCGAGCGGCCTAAACTACGCGAGTGCCGGCTGCGCCAGGGGTAGGGGATCAGCTGCTCCGAGCTCGTCTCGCGTCATTGCCCCCATCAGCTCTGTCACACCCCAGTGCCACTGTTGGCTCCGCCGCGGCGGCCAGCTGCTGATGTAGTCGATTGAGGATATCAGTCACGTGCTGATATAGCTGGCGACGTGACTCATGTTTTCCCGATCCATCTGCGCTCGCACGCTGACGTCGGGCATTCTTATTGCTTTCTCAAGCACTCAGATTCTCAAGTGATTAGCGGTCCGCATGTGTTCCTATAACAGTGCGTGGCACGTGGATGTGTACGTGGCGGAAGCGGGCCACACGTGCTGAAACGCGAGACAGCACGTTTGCAGGCGATTTGAAAAGCACAAAATGGATCCTCTTGTCGAACACTTTCTTATCGCCTTATTGCTATACTGGCAGTCACTTGACTCCATCCTCTGGAACCTTTGTGTAGTTAAATTCCACACCGCTGGGCCCAGAAACCGTGCTGAAACTTGGTGACTTTCCAAAAGCTGATTTGACATAACCTGTCAAAATGTGAGCATCCTTTATCATCTAGGTACGACTCCAGGGACGTTTGGAGAAGTCGTTCTACGACGAATCACTGGCTGTTCAAAATGAAAAAAGCGAGCGGAAACTTAATATTGCTGGTAAGAGAATTGCACCTACCGACAACATTTTTCAGCGACGCGCGTAGAAAGCTTTGGCGTCTCCCGAAGCTTATGACAATATTTTTTTGCTGACTTCTCGTTCTTTTTACTGTATTTGATGAAGTAAGTATGATTAGTACTGCTGTGATATACCCGCTCCCCCTCCCCCCCCCCCCCACCCACAAAAACACCAATTCGCCCTACGCTGAAGCCTAAACCTAGCAGATCAATTTTACCAAAACATGGGACACCTGGCAGATACCGCACGGATTAATGAATGGTGCAAGTTTGTCGGTTGTTACGTAATCAACGTATTGCGATTAATGCAATGCAGTTAAACGCAAATCAACGCAAACAAGATTGCGCAATTAACTCAAATATAATTGACTGGTTGGCATGGTCCCCTTATCCCGCGCCGCCTAGGAGGTGGGGGGGGGGGGGGGGGGGTTCAGCACTCTCGGTGTACCCGAGATCGTCTGGGCGTGGTGCAGGTGAGCAGCCAGGCGGCCGCGCCGTGTGGTGCAGGCGAGCAGCCAGGCGGCAGTGCCGTGTGGTGCAGGTGAGCAGCCAGACGGCCATGCCGTGTGGTGCAGGTGAGCAGCCAGCCAGCCGTGCCGTCTGCTGCAGGTGAGCAGCCAGACGGCCGTGCCGTGAGGCGCGCTGCAGAGATCCCAGCGGCGCTAGTTGCCTGGCATACCGCAGAGATCCCAGCGGCGCTGGTTGCCTGGTACGCCGCAGAGATCCCAGCGGCGCTGGTTGCCTGGCACGCTGCAGAGATCCCAGCGGCGATGGTTGCCTGGCACGCTGCAGAGATCCCAGCGGCGCTGGTTGCCTGGCACGCTGCAGAGATCCCAGCGGCGCTGGTTGCCTGGCACGCTGCAGAGATCCCAGCGGCGCTGGTTGCCTGGCACGCCGCAGAGATCAGCGTTTGAATCCTTGCGAGCGCTCGGTGGCTTAATACCGTAGGGTGGTCACTCAGGGGCATGCGCGTCCATCGCATTCCAGGTAAAATTAGTTGGTTTGATCATGCGGGGAGTCACCCTTCTGACAGGATCAATTACCGTTGCTGACATTAGCTATATGGTGTAGCTAGGGTAACGCACTTACCAGGCCAGCGGCGGACATGGGGTTTGAGATCACGGGTACCAGTACAGGGGCGAGAGCGCGTGTTGAGCGGGACTCATCATAAGCTGGTGCGATATTTTCAACCAGTGTCATAGAGTTGCTGACTTTGGATGTAAAGATGCACCTATGAGGGGAATTTTTCACTCCCTGTCCCCATATATCATTGGAATGTTTTACTCCTACCTGATATTGCCTAACCGCGCATACCAAACCCAAATTTCCCTTTCCGAGGTCTTAAGATGTCATCCAAAACCGAGCTCTTTTGAAACCATGAAGCATAAACAAGGCTCCCACAGAACCTGGACACCTACGGCTATATCCTGCCTAACCAGCACCTGAATCGTGCATGCACAAAGCAAGGGCACTAGCCCCAGCGACCCCAGCCGCTTGCATGCATCAAGTTTGGTTTAGTTGCAAAATGCAAAACAAGTTACAGCTGCGCGCCAAACGCAAGCTTTCACGCATAGCCCATTTTTTTGGTCGCACCACGCAGGCACCACATCACGAAAGCAAAGCCTGGTACAGACACCAGCAAAGCGTGGTAGAGACACCAGCAAAGCCCGGTACAGACACCAGCAAAGCCTGGTACAGACACCAGCAAAGCCTGGTACAGACACCAGCAAACCGTGGTAGAGCATGATGCTCCATGTTTTTTCTTTTACCCCAAGGAACTTGACCACTTAAGTGCACCACTCCTGAAATGCAGGAGTGAAAAATTCAAGAAATATCTTCGTATTGAACTTGAAAAGCTGAATATCACCGTTTGAACACCCTTTTTCATATATTTTCAGTCAAATGAGCTGATTACAAAATTTTACCAAAAAAATATCGCTCTTTATATTCATTTAAAAAAGTTTTGTTTTTCCTTGGTATAACTTCATTTTTCCTTCCTTTCCAAGTGCCTTTAACGACGCCATCTATGGCTTAAAATGTTGACCAATTTCTCTGCAAAATTTTCCAAACAGCAAACTTCTACATATTTTTTTACATAAATTGGTTTAATTCGTCAGCCGCACAAACATGTTTGATATGCACCCAAGAGTGAACAATTTGCAGGGAATGAAAAAGACAATGTGAAGCGCGGAACCGATTTCTATCACCATTTTTGCCCTATCAGACCCTCAGTTAGTTGTTTTGTTTTTTTGTTCATGACAGTGCTCGATAATGATAAATCTGAGTCTTCTAGTTTCACCATCTCACCACGTTACATTATCCTGTCGCACGTTGTTCTGGGAGAGACCTGGCGCAGCTAATACAGAAGTGTTTGATAGCAAGATTCTGCCTTTGAAAGTGTTTATCGTGCAGACCTGCTCTTACTTATTCACATTTTGATCTTATAGGTTGATGGGCATGATTGGTATTAATATTTTGAGAGTGTTTTGGATGACCCTGTCTGTTAGCAAACCATGTGAAAGATAATAACTTTTTGTGTGGAGCAGCAGAAAAAATTATGCCATTAAAATACATGTTCAACATGCGGGCTACTCCAAGTTAGGCTAACTCGGTTGATTGCATGGCAAGTGACGCAGGAATTTGGCAAGAACCAGTGACTCACAAAGGCTGCTGTGATACGAAAAGGTTAGACAGGATCAGGTGAGGTAAGGCTTCGTTAGATTAGGCCTACCTGGTTTACTTTCATGGAAATAAGCATGAGTATTTTGTAAGAAACAGTGACATGATATTTGTATATCCTGACCCCATCTTAACAGAAGGCAGAGGTATGTCTATGTTGTTGACGTGGCGATGTGTTAATGGGCAGGAGCCCAAATTTTAAAAAAGGTGTATGATTGTTGAGTTTTCTGTTGTTGTTTGTTGTTGAATGTGTTTGCCTTTTTGTGTTAAAAAATCCTGTGGAAGTGCAGTATCAAAGCATTGGCATTAGATAGGTTACCGTGCTTATCAGACTGTTATGGAAGTACTATTGTTTAATGTATTCTTTTTCATTTTAATAACCTGAGATGGCGAAAACAAAAACAGTTTTGTCATGCTTATCATGTTACGTCCACGCCAACTTGCCCCTCTATGCCTTTTTTGCTGAAGCATCTCTCACTGACCCGTCAGATCCAACTTTTTTGGCTTGAATTGTTCAATCCCATCCAGTCTTCTTGCGATGGAATTTTCCACGCCCACCCTAGTTCAAAAGCGATTCTAGCTCACTGTTTACAGCTTTGAAACTAGATATGACATCGCAGTACCACACACCATCTTTGAGTGCGGAATGGCTACCAAGCTTTGCGTAAGATGTCAACTCTGAGTCCCAAGGTCTTCATCCAAAGTGTTTGGAATAATTGAGTGGTATGCCAGGCGCAGCCAGCTGCTGAGAAATAGTGGTGCCGTGAGTGGAAAGTTGTGGTGCCATGCGCGGAAGGTTGTGGTGCTGTGCGTGGGAAGTAGTGGTGCCGTGCGTGGGAAGCAGTGGTGCCGTGCGTCTCCCAGAAGCGAGAAAACGGTGCACACAACTTAGCTGCCCGTCGGTTGGTCCTCGCACATGGTGGAGGGTTACGGTTAGCGGGTTACCATTGGGTTACCAACATGTAACCCAGACGGACGACACATTCGCGGATGATTTGTCAGAGCTATCATTACGACGAGAAGCTATTTGCAGAAGCGGCCACCTTCGTCTTTTACTACGTTTATAAAAGTCCCTGTCGAGACAGTTTACTTCTCAGAGTTCGCCGCGGGGTCCAGCCAGACGTCTTCAGATCGATTTTGTCATTGTCTGTACGGAGATTCTCAGACGGCCCCAGGTTAAATCCAATTTAGGGAATAGCATCACGGAGTCCCGTCTCCAATGTCATCCCGTGACCGTGGATGGAATTTAGATTGGTTCAGATTTATGTTGATACCTTCCCGACTTGCCTTCAGGCTGGTCATTTTGAGCGGCTGAAGAGGTCGGCTGAACCGGAAAAGGTGTTTGCTGGGGGACAGTCTGGCTGGGCTTAGTCTCTGTCACTGCCGATTTCGAAACAGTCTGAATGAAACGCCATTGTCGTTTCTGGGAGAGTAGCCTGGCTGAAGAGGACACTGAAGAGTGGTTCCCAGCTCAGGAACCAGTCACATTAGCAGCAACGAACGTAACCTGAATAAAATCGTAGAACCATTACCACCTCGCCGTTTTGATCGCATGAACAATTCCTCAGAATTCAGCAGGAGCTTTCACGTGCAGGAATTTCCAGGAATTTGGATGCAAAGTTTCTACAGAATAGATATCACGCCTTCTCCCGAAATGAACTCGTTTTGCTTTTGGTCCCCTGTCCCTGCGTTGTGTCCCCTGCCTTTGGTCCCCTGTCCCCGCGTTGGGCCCCCTGCTTTTGGTCCCCTGTCCCTGCGTTGGGTCCCCTGCTTTTGGTCCCCTGTCCCTGCGTTGGGTCCCCTGCTTTTGGTCCCCTGTCCCTGCGCTGGGTCCCCTGTCCCTGTGGTGCTTATATGGCCTTGAGTGGAGCGAAGAAACGTGGAACAATCTACGATTGAACATAAGCTTCAGTCGTAACAAGCAAGTACGTATTTGAAATGGCATTGCAAGATGCCTCCAAAGCAGCTGAGTATGTCGGCCAATGCAAATGGTACTGTAACGCGTAACCACAAGAATGAAGCTTTACAGTACACTTTATTTGCGGGAGAGCGTGGATCGAGTGCTAGGACGCATTAGGAATTAAGGAGCCACGACTCACAGTTGCTGCGTCTACGTCTACGAGCGTACAGCCTCAGCAACAGTTCTTCGCAGCTGTCTAGATCCCTGCAGCGTTTACCCGTTGGCAGAGTGCAAACCAAATATTTGAACGCGGCAGGCGGGTGCGAACAGCCTCAGATTCGCCGGCGGCGAGTGTGGCCGGCCGTGTTTTTCCGGCGGGGCTGTGACCCGGAGGCTCGGGCCAGCCTGGTCCGGCCCGGTCCGGTCCGGTCCGGCGCGGCGCCCGTCTCCCGGCGTTGATACAGAGCGTCTGGACCACGTGACCAGCAGCTGACTTCCGCTCGGATACGGAAGTGCTGGTGCTAAATGCATGAATGTGCGCTGTGACGTTTGTCTTGGATAATCGATACAGCGGCTGCGCCAACAAGCTCTATTGCGGTAGCCTCTGAGAAGAAGCCCACCTACGATGATGCGTTCATAACAGACCCAGTGTATTCATGACTTTAGGCTCTTACTCAGTAATCAAGGTTTCTTTACGATTCGTCGCCTTAGGGCCCAACAAAAAATGAATGGGGAGGGGAGGGGGGCAGGATTTATATCATGACACACTAGGTCTGATATTCATACGGACCTAGCGATCTGATATGCCACTTTCAATAAATGATTGTGACAATTACACAGCTGAAATGACATTTTGTTACCACAGTATCACTGTTTAACATAAATGTGAATAGATGTGTCACTTTATATAGTTTTGTACTCCGGAAGCATAAAAAAACAGCACCGGCTCTGCTAGCAACAACTCTATTTTACTCCGTTGATTGTTCATCGCTTTCGCTGAATATATGGGTTCAGTTACCTACTTCGCCGACAATTTTGTAACCACGTTGCTTGAATTAGGCCGTAATGTAGTCAGGAAACAAACTTCACCCACGTGCAAGCTACTGCATCATTGTTATATCCGAATTTGTAATAAAACTCCATGAAGGTAAGCTTGGTGTGCATTCAAATACGATTTGATTTGATGTGCACCTCCCCTCTCTCCTCTTCCAGTCTGGCGTAATTTATTCATTGTATCTAACAAAAATATTGATGTAATTTTGTTGGTACTGGCCAGTGTCTAGTGGTCAGGGGTGCAAAATGAGATGAGAGGACGGGGAGCGAATGCTGAAAAATGACGAAACCCTCCCCAAAAATACACCAGCTGTGATGTACGGAAGAAATAGCCAAAAGGTGTCATTTGGACCCTCAACATTTGTTTCTGTTCCAAGACCATACGCATGTCCAAAAGTGTTTCAAGCATTGGTGTTTCAGGCATCATGTGAAATCAAGATTTCATCGGGACTTCCCAACGATCCGGTTAGGGAAACTCTTGGCGCCCCTAATCACGCTGAAAACAGCTGCTATAACCTTGTCGGTCGTGCATACGGATGCCTCCTTTCCATCGGCTTGACCGTGCATTGCAACGTTTTACTTATCAGCCATACCTGGACCTTGTGTCCGAAACGATCGGTGGCTGTTGGTATGATAACCTTGTTAAATGCTGCTAACTAAAAGCCGCCTGTGTTGGATTCAGAGTATGGTGTAATAGTACGGGCTGGTGTTGGAGTACGTGTCCAGCCACACCTGTTGTAACCCCGGGTAGGTTATGGCTAGGTTAACGGTATGATTAGGAGGCATAATAACAATCGTCTTGAGACGCACTAAATAGCGAAAAAACGAGTTATAAATGTTCGAAAATGATTATCCAAAAAGGGGCAAAGTGCTGCCTTCAATATGTAAATGGTCTTTGGCCCCTTGGGCCGCAAATTCTCTTGGTGTCACTGTGACATTGCCAGGCCTAGTCACGACTAGGTTTCGACCCCCTCCCCCCGTTCCCGGTCGGTTTGAGTACCGACGAGGGGCTAAGTTCGTATACATAATTATGTGCATTTCGCTGTCGTTCTTTTTTTTTTACTGACGAGTCATAAGCGAAAGACTGCTTTTTAGAAATGTCCATAACGCTCCAAATACGCTTTTTCCCACAAGCCTCAGCCGGTACATGTCATCACCCAGACAAGATAACGAGCCCCTAGGAACATGATCGTGTTGGCGCCGAAAGCTGGGATAAAAACGGTTACGGGCAGCTGATGTTTATTGCTCCATTCCGGGGATGCCCAGAAGCTGCCGTGACCCAAATTGCAATAAAAAGTCTGCTGAGTCAATTGACGTACGTGCCGCAACTTCACACTTACTTCTTACAAAGATCGTATCATACTTCGTGCTGTATTTATGAATTATGACGCTTAGAACTTCCCCAACTTAATGCAATTTTATGTTGGCTTTTTGTTTCCAAAAAAGTTATCCGAGAAACCTCAGCCGGTCAGAAACTAATATAACTAAAACTTCGGGTGGTGGAATCACGTGATATCGGTTCACAATTTCAAAATGTATATATGATGCAGTTATCATGTCTTATTTCATATGAACACAATTTGCCAATTAGAAATGTTATGCATAAAAAGTGTTTTATGCCGGTTAGCCCCCATAAAAAACATTTTGAAAAACACCAGCTGGCCAACTTTATCTCATAAAGTCTGTGTTGTAGCTTCTGCTTCGCTTTACCTATTTTTTTTTTTACTACCATGGGCATGATCAAAAATGCGAATCAGCAGCCACTCCGTGTATTTGGCGTCAGCCAAAGCGACCAGCGCCGAAGGCCTTCGAAGTTCTCTCCTTTCTGCGGATGCAGCGCCGGTCTGCGTGAAATGGACAGGCGCGGATGGACATCACCAGCTGAGTATTCTCCACCGCCGGGGACTTAACATGGGCTGCGTGAAGTGGACAGGCGTGGACGGACATCACCAGCTCAGTACCCTCCACCGCCGGGGACTCAACACGGGCTGCGTGAAGTGGACAGGCGCGGACGGACATCACTAGCTCAGTATTCTCCACCGCCGGGGACTTAACACGGGCTCGGGGGCCGGATAGATACCCTTTGCTCGGGTGGGGAAGGGGGGTCAATTTGAACCCCCCTCAGATCCTGAGAACTAAGACAGTTAGAAACACCATATTTACAGGGTGTGTTGACCTGTACATGAACTCACTTAGGTCAAAGTTTGAGCTTCATAAGTCATGACCTTCAGGTCAAATGAGGTCGAAAAAGGTCAAATTTCATCTTGGTCTCCAAAGTGCCCCCAGGACCTGGGCAACCATTTCTAAGCAAAAGGTCCCAGGCCTATTTGAGGTCGGTGACCTTGTTAAACCTTTTGAAGATCATGGTGACCAAAATAATACAAGACTGCTCTAAGTTTTGCATTTAAATAAGTGACAAATCTTACGCTAGGCAGTATGCTCCCAAAACAAACTGTCTACCCGGGTCATCTCAGGTCAATGATCTGTTCTGGCCTGCAAGAAGCCAATAGAAGATGTTCGATGCGCTTCCTGCTATCAATAAATTCGAAATGAACACCACAAACTATCCCATACAGCAAGCCCCAGAGTGATAAATCAGGTTGGTTTTGACCTTGCTATGACCTTCATGCCTGACCTTAGGTCTACATTATTTGCTCATTCAATATTTGTGTTGCCTAAGAAAGCATCTCAGAGATGTATGGCTTCGTCAAACACTCCGCTATTCTATCAGATTGGACGATTCCCTAGAAATTGCATTCGCTGAAACCATGGCTTGACTTTGACCTGCCATAGGTACGTGACCTTACAAGGTAAATCTAGTTTTTTATATGAAAAGATCAGCTATTCAATTGTCTAGAACTATTCAGAATTTGGCGCTGCTACGCAGCGTCGTTCGGAAACCATTCTGGAAAAACCTTCGGGGGGTCAATTTGACCTCCACCCGAGCCGCGTTAACGGCCAGCAGCCACGGGCTGCGACCAGCACCGGGCGCGCCGACCAGTACTCTCCAACGCTGGGTGAGTGGCAGCCAGCACCCGCCGGGTGCGACCAGCACCAGGCGCGTCGACTTGTTTTCGTCTCGGACCAATCGTCGCGCCACTTCTGACGCCTTCCGCGCGCCGTAACTTATCACGCCACCCCGGTCCAACCAAAACAGGCGGCGTTGGATCAGAACGGCGCAAAATTCCGTCACTCATGCGGAGAATCCAAAGCCTGACATAGTAAGCGCCGACTGTCAGCGCCACTGCGGCCCAAAGCCTCGCCGCTCCCACAGCACTAATGTCTGTGTTTATTGTGCGACACATGCGGCTGGTGTTGTCTGAGCATTTAAGTTTTAGGCATAGGGATCAAAGCACGGTTTGTGATAAGTTTTGAACCTTCGGCCGGCTGTAGGCGAACACGAGCGGAGTACCTTTGAGCTGAGACGCCCCGCTCCTGCTCCTGCTCCTGCTCCTGCTCCTGCTCCTGCTCCCACTGCCGCTTCCGTTTCCGCTCCGGCTCAGCTGGGACGGGCGAGGGCCGATGGTTTGGTGGTGGTCGGCGGACGAGGGTCGGTGGTTTCCGTTGGATTCCAGTTGACGATCGTTGCCCTCAGAATGACATTTCATTTCGTTAAATAATTTAATTTTATCATTTGAGTCTGTATTCATTAATGGATACCTTGATGCATTATTCATGCATCGAATTCTATTTAAAAGTTAGCATTGTCATGCACCGCCACTATACCCAAGACACAGTAACGCAAAATGCGAGCATAGAAAAGCGTGGGCATGACCAAGATAGAAATCAGGATAATTTGTGCGTAATCATACCAGACTGACTCAAATTGAAATGTATAAGCACAACTTGAGCGTATCTATATATGCGTGTCACATATAAGAACCATTTCATGACTCGGTTTCATGACATGCCAAACAGGTTGCGTATCGTATCAACTATGTGGGCGGTGTAAAGTGCACATACACCACACGGCATAAGCTTAAGTAGCATGTATTTCTGAATGTCAAGCATTCGGCTTTGGGCGTTTTTTGAACACAGTGCACCTTACGGCAGGTGACGTACGCTATGGTGGCTGTTAAGACCGACTCTGAATCCTTGACCGGCGAGTCGACGGGAGTATCATATCAGACAGATATGGTATAAGCTATGGGATATCAGTCTCGCCTCGAGGCTACTTTGATGGTCATTCGACGGACATTTCACTGTCGGCTTCGGTACCCTCGTAGCACTGCTTCGCTTACGGCCGACCGCAGACGAAAGCCCCTGGAAATGATGCATCTTATCGCAGTTCTCTTGCAATTCCTTAAGTTTGGTAATCCTGAAAGCTTTTCTTGCGGATCATGCGGAGTATGTTTTGCATTTCGCCATGATTTGTGTTATATGTCTGTTGTTCATACTGTTGTCTCATTACTCTGCAACATTTTAAAAAAGAATCTCCACTCGGATTAAACGGGTACACGAGTTGCGTGCCAGCAACCGCGCAGTTTCTAAAGACTTCCGCAACGTTGTTTTCGGACTTTCATTCCTATCCCTCTTTCCCAAACAATTAAAATGCGTACAGGAAGCCCACCAAGGAAGCCCATCCAAGGAAGCCCACCCAGGAAGCCCATCCAGGAAGCCCATCCCAGGAAGGCCACCCGGGAACCCCATCCCAGGAAGCCCGCCCAGCAACCCCATCCCAGTAAGTCCATCTCAAGAAGCCCATCCCAGGAAGCCCATCCCAGAAGCCCATCACCCAGTCTCGCCGTCCACTTGAGGGAGAGGCTGTATTTGATGGGGCTCAGACAGCGAGAGCGTCCTCAGCGAGTCTATTGGTCATGGCAGGGCTGCAGCTTATGTGACGTCCGTCACGGCTGCAGCTCATGTGACGTCCGTCATGGCTGCAGCTCATGTGACGTCCGTCACGGCTGCAGCTCATGTGACGTCCGTCACGGCTGCAGCTCATGTGGCGTCCGTCACAGCTGCAGCTCATGTGACGTCCGTCACGGCTGTAGCTCATGTGGCGTCCGTCACGGCTGCAGCTCATGTGACGTCCGTCACGGCTGTAGCTCATGTGGCGTCCGTCACGGCTGCAGCTCATGTGACGTCCGTCACAGCTGCAGCTCATGTGACGTCCGTCACGGCTGTAGCTCATGTGGCGTCCGTCACGGCTGCAGCTCATGTGACGTCCGTCACGGCTGCAGCTCATGTGGCGTCCGTCACGGCTGCAGCTCATGTGACGTCCGTCACGGCTCTAGCTCATGTGACGTCCGTCACAGCTGTAGCTCATGTGACGTCCGTCACGGCCTGGCGTCGAGCTCGGCCGCTAACTGGCTCACCGCGCCGTCGCGGAGCGAGGTCACAGACCATGGGTGAGTAGACGGCAACCACAGGAATAATGCTGCCATTGGCTGCAGGTCCAGAGCTCTCCCTGGCGGCGAAGAAAACGGCCGATAGCGTAGTGCTCCAGCCAGTTGGTTAATAGGGTGGGCATGCCGATCAGAAATATGCACTCGAACATGACACATGTACTTACATCACCAATCATCGCAGCATAAAAATTGGCACGAGCCACGTCCGCAAATTACGTCACGAGTGTGCTCTTTATCAATGCAGACATCGTTCATAGCCTTCCGCATTTAGGATGCACCCAGAGCTGGGGCATGGTGGAGGTAAAAGTCAAACCACCACTTGTACGCAGCGGCAAAACTTTCGGGTTAACCCAGCGTGCATAAATCAATGCCGGTCGCTTCTCTAAGTTTCTCTCCAGAGCAGGCGCCGGGCGAGGGGAAGCTGGTGGTGGGCGGAGGAGGGAGGGGGGGGGGGGGGATGGGGTTTGGAATACTGTCGGAGCCTCACAATGTATAAGAGGTAAATATGATTAAACATTAAATCTAGAATCATCTGTGTTTTCTGAGGTGTTTTCTTAGGCGGATAAGAGTGCTAGGAGCTCAGATGACAGTTGAGACGGTTCTGCGATCCGGTTCAGGCCAGACAAACTCGCGACGTATGCGCGGCCAGACGTTTAGATTAGACGGAGTGCTCACATTCCTGTGATCAAAAGCCAACTGGTGGTGGGGAAAAACACTATGACATTCCTTTTCTGCTGTGATCCCGACATTGGTGCTTCAGCATATGAATGATGGAATAACGGCGTCGTAAAAATTTATCATCGGACGGCTGTTAACTTGGATGAAAATTACAAAGTGACCATCGGTCACCCCACCCCCCACCCCCACCCGCACCCCCACTCGCGTTTTTTTTTTTGCTGTCAAGGCTGACGTTACTTCTGCTTGGGTCGGTTAGCATCAGCAGAACAGACCGTGACATTTTTTCGGCTATCATTCTGCTATTGACTTCTGCCTAATTCACTATGTCCACTTTCGCAAATATGTATTTTTGATTTCGGTAACACCTCATCGCCCAATTTCTAACCTTTTCTTCTCATTCCAGGTATGCTGCTGCACAAAATATATTGGCACTGTGTTGCATGCTTCTAGTCATCTGCTGCCCTCCCATTAAATATAGGTAAGTGAATTGATGGCGATTTAAACATCCTACACGGTCCGTAGGAGATACCAGGAAAAATTTCAACTTACGTCACTAAGGCATGCAATTTGCAATTCACAGTTTTCCTGAAAGTTGTACTGAGCTTGAAACTGAGTGTGATGAGATTCATTGCCTTCCGCGGCACAGGAAACTTGAGTTGGCTGCTATTTCTGTCAGGGGGTGTAGACACTAATGACGCCACCATGGCAAGCGTCAATGAATAATGCAGCGACATAACACCACCTACCGGATACGTTTCATTTGGTCTGGAACTGTATGTGTACGGGACCGTGCCGCTACCTCCCAGAGCTGCCTTATGAACCACGTCCCGCATTTCCAGACCATGCCGCTACCTCCCAGAGCTGTCGCATGTACCGCGCCTCGCAATACCAGACGTTGCCGCTACCTCCCAGAGCTGCCCCATGAACCACGCCCCGCAATACCAGGCTATGCCGCTACCTCCCAGAGCTGTCGCATGTACCACGCCTGACAATACGACCGAGAACAAAGGCAGGACCAGCGGTTCGCCTGCTGAACAAAGGCCATGGTGTGAGCGCCGTTGCGTGACGTTCTCTATTGCGGACTTCACATTAAGTCAAGCAACAACGGCCAGCACACTTGGCACACGTGGGAACGGCTCCCTATGGCGCGCGTGTCCTATTCATTAGCGGCGCCGCCGGGACGGCCGCCCGGGCCGGGCCTGTCGCCACTGAAGGGTTGCGGGACACGCCATGCCGCCACGTGGCCTTCACTGACGTGGACGGCGTCTTGCGACCGCGCGGCAAGCCTCTGTCACGCTGTCACGCTGGCACGCTGTCGCACTTGGTCGGCTCTCACGCGGCATGAGCCAGCCCGGCCGCACACTGAGGCTTGGTAGCCGAATGGAGCAAAGTCGCCGCTTAACATGCGAAGGCATTTGACGGCGGTCCCTAATGCGGTCGTTAAGCTTGACATGGTGTCAAGCAGGGGACCACTAAGGGAAATTATGCATACACGGCTTTAAAACGAGGCCCTGAAGATCGACGGATTGTAGTACAGATTGAAGCCGGCGCGCGCAGCTTGTTCCCTGAGATGCTTCCCAGACGGTCATATTCACGCTTCGCTTCTGGACTGACCGGGAGGAGGGTACGCTGACATGGCGTAGGACCGCGGGCACGTCGGCCTGCTCCGTTTGAGACGAAGTGGGACCTGCTGATGGCGCGCGGTTTCAGAAGTCAGAACAATATCTCAGCGCCAACGCTGCATCCCCCCCCCCCCCCCCCGGCGGCGTCTGTCGCGCTCTCTGGGAGGCGGATCCGTGCGCGCTGCATCGGGAATATCGTTGGTCTGATAAGAATGACATATCGTGGAGTCTAGCCTTAGATTGTCCCTAAGCTTACCAACTGCACTAGTTGAGTTTTGGGTATGGGTGAAGCTTCAGCTACGTATGCAGCTAAACCTTGACGATAGCACATACAGCTAGGTGCCCGGGGACTGGGAGCCGGGGGGTGGGGAGGACTGAGCTTTCCTCCCCCAGCTTAATGGAAGTAAGGATTGACCCTGTGGACGTTGACAGAAATAAATTACCAAAAAACAATAATCGCCCCCCCCCCCTCCCTACAACCTAGGAGAGCTTTCGTTGTCCTGCATGTTATCATATTTGAAGACAGGTGCTTCATGTCGGTTGATTACCATCATTCTTTAGCCCATTGATGCTTACACACGAGCTGATTGTTGGCCATTCAGAAGCATCTTTTCGACCCACAAACCATTTTGAGCGAGAACTGCGTATGGCATTCAGACATTTGGCATGTGATATAATCCATAAACAATGGTGAATCCAGGCACCACCTTGGGAGACCAACCCGGGTTGCGGGTGAATATCCCAAAAATTTTCCTGATTTTCAAAAATTCATCGGAGTTTATTCCCTTTTATCTATGAAGGTGTTCTTAAGCAAAGGTCCAGAAAGCTTGCTCATATTTTTTTTTGAAGGTCTAGAAACGTGCGAATGTTGCCTGACGTGAAACATCTTGAGAGCGTGGCATTACCTGGTCGCCACTCTGCCCTGGATCCGTCCCGGGTTATTAAGACATCACTGTTGTTTTCTTTTGTCTCATGTTCTACTCAGGCTTTCTTGTCTCCGACGCTTTCAGTTACGTATCCTGAGTGTCCAATTATCGTCGTTTGGTTTCGGGCGATCGGCTGCTTGTCACAGGCCGGCCGGAGAAGCGGCACCAGCCGTCTGCCGGCCGGCTCAGTGCTCTCCGAGACGCGCGGCTGCGGAGAGAACGCGCCAGCTGGCTCCCGGCCGAAGAATACAGCGTCACGTGACCGTTACGTTTTTGTCTCTGAACTGATCAGAATGGAAACGAGCTAACCAGCCATGATACCCCCAGAATGCGATACCACATGATACCCCAGCCATGATACCACATGGTACCCCAAGAATATGATCCCACATGATACCCCAGCCATGATACCACATGATACCCAAGAATGTGGCTATACCAGTTTCTAATAAAGTTGCTGACAATACCACGGATGGAAAATGACGAGGTACCCCCTCCCCCAAAACTTCCAGACCCCTGAATATGCTTGGGTATTTATTATGATCGAGGTCTAGGAGCGTTCCAAAGAAGGGAAAGAGGAACGCCTCTGCGAAGTCAGCTCTTTCCTCGCGTCAGCATGCGTTGCATGCTGGACTCTCACGAAAAGTGGCGTGATTAGTCCTCCCCAGGGGCGCGCGCCCATAGCAGGTGTGCAGCCAGTGGAGCGCGGGCCCATCCCACCTCCTCAGGCCTGGATGTTGTTTTTCACCATAGATGGCTCCCGACAGAAAATTGAAAATTGATGCAACGCATACCCACCGAAGTCCCTCCTGTCTCCCTTAAGAAAATTCTGGCAGCGCCCCTGTCGCTGCCAGAATGTTTTTAAGGGAATAGGCCCCGGAAGCATGCCCCCCACCTCCACCAAAACCTCACCCCCACCCCACACTTCCCAAGTTCATGGCATGCAGCTTATGCACCTATACGTTATGTTGCCCCTACGCTACCTACGTACATATGTACGTTGTACGTACATCGTACACGTATATATGTACATATGTACGTACATCAACAGACCACATGGCTGGAAATCCCGGGGATGTCAAGACTCAGGACCTTTTCGGAGTTGAATAAGCATGATGGTTGTCTTAAGCGAAGTGTGTCAAATCCATGTGGGGTTCTGAACTGAAATAGCTGTCTTGAGGACCTTTTGATGCAGTTCACGGCAATACGCTTTTTAAGACCCAAAACCCTCTTGTTTCAGGATGGAGGGGAGAGGGGGGGGGGTGACAAGGTAACTGCTTGGGACTGATCTTCAACCTCTCTGAAGATGTTATGTTGCCCCAATGGACATTGACTGGACAAAAATCATCAGAACATTAGTGGAGAGTTCATATCGCCCCTGCTCGTAATATAAGTCTGTAGCACGACAATTTCTTGCTAAAATGACTTCCAGAGACCCGGCTGTCGTTTTTTACCTGCATTTAAGCCTGCACGGGTGTAGCCTCAATATTATGCGTTTGGAAACATAACAGCACCGTCCCAAAATCGCAAACAAATTAAGGTTAGGAATGGCTACGACGATGCACAGAAGGAACACACCCAAAAAAAATGCATATGCACTCATAACTTTCCTTTCAGATCGTCATGTTGATTCAGATCGGAGCTTAGATTGCGAAATCAGATTGTTTCTGCCTTTCCAGCCCTTCCGCTCAGCAAAACTCACAGTACCTTTCTTATACGCGATCGAGTTGGGGGGGGGGGGGGGGCAAATTGACCCCTTCCGAAGGGTTTTCCGGAATGGTTTCCGAACGACGGAGCATGAGCAGGCCAAATGTTGCATAGCTGTAGACAATTAAATAGCGGATCGCCTGGCACCAAAAATTTAGATTCACCTTGCAACGCCGCTGACCTAGGACAGGTCAAAATCAGGCCATGGTTTCAGCGAGGTCAATTTCTAGGGAATCGTTCAATCTGATCCAACAACATAGTGCTAGACGGAGGCATACATCTCTGAGACCCTTTCTTAGGCAACACAACAATTGAGAACAAAATTACACTGACCTAAGGCCAGGTATGAAGGTCAGATCGAGGTCAAAATCAACCTGTTGTAATACTGTAGGGCTTGGGGCTATTTGGCCCGAAGGTCATAACCTAAGAACCTCAAGCTGTGACCTAAGTGAGATCATGTACAGGTCAATACACCCTGTGAATTCGGTGTCTCTGGCTCTCTTAGTTCATGACATCTCAGGGAGGACAAATTGACCCTCCCGCACCCAAGCGAATGGTGTCCAACCGGCCACCCGGGTGCGTGTTAACATTTAAGGCAACTGTTGCCGCTTTCTCAGTGACTGCACACTCAAGCATTTGCCTTCCATTGAGCTGACTGCTCGTTTATACGTATCACCGGTTAGAAGGAATCCGCATCTGGATCGCAGTTAGAAACGTTCCGTGACAGTAAGGGTGATAATCATTTCTAACGTTCGTAAAAGTGCTCCTTATTGGATGTAAAACATGGTATGGGGGTGTGGGCTGGTGTTGGGACATTTAACCACCCACAGCTAATTTAACCACGGGTATGGCTAGGAGACATACTGGCAAACGTTTTGAGACTTATTTTTTGGAAGAGAACGGCTTAGAAGCAAAAAAAAAACGGTTATTATAAAACACGCATTGCGATGCTCTTCAACACGTAAATGCTCTGGGGCGATTCCATGGTGACGTCACAATGGGATCGTCAGGTCTAGTCCCGACTAGGTTCCGACCCCCTCCCCCCCGCCCGTGAACATTGGCGGTAAACGCCGCTGTCAGCTGACAATGCTCGGCGTGTCGTCTGACAGAGGTGACACTGACGTATACGGTTGTCTGTTCCAGCGGCCGTCCCGCGCTCTGCTCGCGTGGACTGACTCGCCTGCGGCCGGTCACGTGACCTGCCGCGCGTGCCCGGCGGACGCCGACGCCAGCCCGGCCGCCAAGGTCACGGCCGGTGCCGGGGCCCCGCGGCGTGCCGCCGAGTCGGCGTCGCAGTGGTCGTGCGACGCCTCGGGACGCGCGGGAGGTCCGTGGTGGCACACCACGTGGCCTGGGGCGATGCGGCTGAACCCGGCCGCCGCTCCATCCGGGAGCGGTCCAGCAGTGGATGTGGGCCGTTCTCGGTGCTGCGCCGCTGCACCCGTCGCCGTTGAATGGTCTATGGTGTTCTCTGTCGCCGCCCGGCGTCGAACCCGCGCGGCTCGGTTTATGGGCGAGCACTGGCTGTGCTCCCTGCTGTTGTGTTCGCGCTGTTTGCGTTAGGGGCGCGCACAGCTCCGCACCCCCCCATTGGCCCCCGTGCTCCACGCTCTGCGGCCTGGGTCGCCGGGAGGGCCTGCACCGATGCACTGACTCACCGGCCTTGACCAATCAGATCGCAGGACTGAGCCCGCGGAGAGCTCGTCTCTCCTCCGAGAGTTCTGATTGGCCAATTGCCAGGTGACGGCAGGGCGCGGTCCTCCCCGCTGCTTCTCACCTCTCACATGATGGCCAGAAGTAGTGCGTGCTCGCCGTGGTATCTTCGTGGTGGGGGGCCGGAATCGTGATGTTGCGATGATGATGTTGCGTGATGTTCGCATGCGAATTGTGAACGTCAGTGTGCAACAGGAGAGCGTCGCTGCTCGTCCAATCGTGAACGTCAGTGTGCAACAGGAGAGCGTCGCTGCTCGTCCACTTGTGAACGTCAGTGTGCAACAGGAGAGCGTCGCTGCTCGTCCAATCTTGAGGAATGGCTCTGGAGTGTTATTGCTGTCTGGAGCGTGGTGCGTGGTGACTGCTGAGAAGGTGCCTGCCGGCTGGTGAAATTCAGTTGCAGACAGTCATGTGTACCGTATATGGCGCTCTCGACGGGGGACTGCGGCGAACCGCGCGCAGGGCGTCGCCCGCTCGTGTGTGGACGGTGGACTGTCGGAATCTCGGCCGCGAGCTGTCTGTTAATTGGAGGTGGACTGTTGGACTGAGGGTGGGGGCTGTCGGACAGTCCTCTGAGCGTTTGCAGTGTGCTGTTAAGAGCTAGCTGGTGATGCTCTGTTGGCGCTGTTGTACTGCTGTTGTCTTGCAGATAGATGTGGCCAGGATACAGAGCTCCTGGGCTCGGCGGACATAAAATTATCGAGGGGCGCGTGCTTACGTCCGTTGTCTCACCCCCTCCGCCGATGCGGTAGCTGTTTCGGTGCTGGTCAGTGATCGTTTCCAGTGTGCGCAGTCGCGCCCCATCAGGCCGCTGCTGCCAGCGGCATTCCTCTGGTGACCACCACGTCCCATCACCTTTGCCGGCCGCGGCCCCAGGCGGCACGTAAGTCTCGACACTGGAGACGTGCGGTCTGCTCACTGCGATTCGTGGTCAAAGGTCAGCTGGGAGGCAGCTGAGGCCACCGGCCGGAGGGGTCGTTACGGTTCATTTGGGAGCTTACGTCGCCGCTAGCCCCCCCCCCCCCCCCCCGTGTAACGATCCCATTTTCCCGGCCGCGGGGTCTGATTGTGCTGATGTTTAACTGCCAGCGCCAACTTGACGCGAGTTTTGGCACTGACCGACGGCGGCGGAAGCGCCCGATAAATTCGACGGCGCGGTCCTAGATGAGGTAACTATATCTCTTTGTAACAGGCCAGTTTCACACCACCGCTGATTGGTTGTTGCGCGATGTGCTGAAATAAATGGCGTTTCGGTGTGGTTTTTGTGTAGCGCTGTTCGGGGTGTAAGCTCTACATCCACGGGAGTGGGGGCAGGGGTTTATAGCGTTAAAATTGCCAACAGGCAGGCGATGAACATGAAACTTGAAACTTCAGCTTGCAACGCATGCGCGTTGTGGCTGCAGTAGACTGGTTAGAACAGCGTAGTCAGCGATAAACAGGAACCGCACGCCACCCAATATGCCACCATTTCGAGCAGAGGCATGGTACAAAGTTCTCTGGGAGCACGCATCCTTCAACCTCACCCTAGTTCCTTAGAGACTTTAGCAAGGATATTTCTGGCTTGAGTCGCCTGGGTTTGGTAAAAAACCGCCGTTCGTTTCAGCAGGCTGGGCCATTGTTTTTGCTACAGCTCTGGCGCCCAAATACATTCCACTAAGAAAGGGATGAAGCTGTGTTGTTGATACTGTGGCCTAAGGCTGGACTGACTTCTTCCATTAAAACTTAAAGCAAGACAGAATCAAAACGCCAGCGTGAAGTACCGAGCAGAAATTAAATACGGTCAAGTGGTATGGATGGGCGAAGTCTCGCCTTGTCTCAGCCTCCATTTTGAACCCCGCTGGAGCTTGTCTGTCGCTGCAGCAAGGCTCTGGCTTTTGGGATGCAGACTACCGGCGCGTGAGCACTCAATGACTAAGACGGCCCCTGCTGAAAAGGCGTGATCCACCTTTGCAGTATATTTGAAAAATTATGGCGAAACTTCGAGACTAGTCGCTTCCGAGAATAGCACGGCATAGTTCCACTGCAGCACGGCTAAAAGATGATTATATTAATCTTAACTATTTTGGAGTCCATATCACGTTTCGAACGTTTTGTCACACCCTTTACTTGGTAGCCCGGAGTGGAGTCCTTGCCCACGACAACTGCAAGGGTCGCGACGTCTTCATGATGACATGACAGCGGTAAAATGTGCCGTCAAGACGATAGCAGAACCTGGCACGGGCCGTCGTCAGCTGTAGGGAACTAGAGGTGCAGCTTTTGCGTTATTGGAACCCGCACAATAGGAGCTTGCTAGCTTTCAGGTGGCACCTCTGCTGATGACAGTGACGTCAGTGCAAATGAGCGTTTGTACAGCGAACGGAGGAGACCATTTGCCTAGAAGGGCGTTAGTTGAAGCTTGAACCAGCGAGTCACATTAGACCGAGTGATGTTCTGTTTTCCAAGACAAAGGTGTGCTTCGAAGCGACAGTGCTGAACGCCATAGGAGAGAATAAAAGCCATAGCATAACCTCGCTGAGTTGGCGTGATTAGATCGTGTTTGTATATATTGTTCCTCAAATCGAGTTTTTCAAGCTCGCGTAACTATTATTACCAAGTACTTTGACGAATTAGTGTCATAACACACATTACAGAACACACTCTGGAAGTACAGGCAATATGAAAGTTTTGCTTTCATAGTGGTGAGCAGAGTCCAAGCAGACTTTTCCCGCCGCAACGGCTACCTCAAATGAAAATTTTGAGCATTCAGAAGTATTTAAGAAAACTGGCGTTAGCGAGCAAATTGGACGCATCTGATCCAACAATCAGCGACAGCTGCAAACAGGTGGCATGCTCTCTCCAAACCGTATCGTCCACGACGGTGGCGGGAGGGGGGAGGGGGCGGGGGGGTGGGGGGGGGGGGGCGGGGGACAGGAGTAGAGTCAAGGAAGAGAAAAAGTGCGGAGAAGGATCAGAGGGTGGACAATCTTCCGATGTCAGCCGCCGCGGCGAAGAAACAGATCATTAGTCGGTTCACTGGACGCGGAGAACGGAAAACCAAACCGTCGCTTTGCGGACGCAAATACGGTAGAAACGACGAGAAAACATGCTTAAATGTTGATGCTAGAGAGGAGACATTCACGGGGTTTTTACAGATCCTCCACTGCCAATCGAAAAATCTTGTTGCATGGCCAGTGGACGCCGGTGATGACACCAGATGTGATCGGCCCAGCTGTCATCTGTGAGAGCGACAAGCACGAGACCTCTGCGGCATGTCACTGACCACGCGTGTTATGCGACTGTCAGAAAGATGGGGATGACAGTTTTGGTTATGAACACACACACTGGCTGCACAAGATCTGCGCCAAAACACCAGCGTCGTGACCATTGCAACGTTTATATTGCCTAAGTTGGTTGTGTGGTTGCATTTGCAAATACCCATTCGTAGTGTAAATCGGTGACATCAAACGACGTGCAGTGAAATTGTCGTATTAGTTGGAGGAAGGGGTACACCAAACATCCAAAAACATCAATCGCGCACATACGAGGAGTCGTTTCAAGACAATCACGATGGCTTTCAACCATTGCCGTACCCTTCTACTCTCCCCGATCCCCCCCCCCTCCCTTCTCACCCCCATCGTCGGGCTGTTGAGACGCTTCGGAGGCGGAGTGGCGTGCCTCGTCCTCTCCCTGCATGTCCGGTTAGCAACCCTTATCTCCTGCTCCTCCTGTCCCCGACCTAAGCCGCAGTGGCAGCCTTGAAATGTCAACGTCCAATATCCCAGACACGGAATGTTGCGACACGGCAACTGGGGTGACAGCGCCGCAAACACGCGAGCTCTCCGGCGGAATGGGTGGGGCCATCAGGTCACGACCGTGTATCGCCCCAGGCCGATGGCTCCAGCTCCAGACGCGTCCTCTGCGGACTGTGAACCACTATCAGGCCCGAGGCGCGGGTGTGGACGAGCCGGACGATAGCGAACTCGACTGTCTCTGCGACGTTCTGGCGTTTAAAGGGCCAATTGCTCACTCGCGACAACACGCTGCTTGCTCAGTGGTGTACCTCTTCGTGACGGATGAGCTACTTTTTACGCATGCGTTACGCGCTGTAGAATAAACTCAATGGTCCCTTTTTACATGTTGGACCTATCACGCCATGTTAAAAAGACCTCTTGGGTTTAATTCAACACACCGGTGGCAGTTTGGAGCAGTGTTGAAAACACCCTCTGTGATGGTTATTTGGACGAGCTTTGCGAAAGGAAAAGGCAAACTTGTAATATGTGCCGATTTGTGAAAAGCAAATCACAGGTTGTCTGCCTTCATCAGCCAATACTTGCAGTTTGAGGAATAACTCTTTTGCGGGTCAGTGCATCTAGGAAATTAATATTTCTTGTGAGCCCCGTTCCATTATTTCCCATTTGCTTTAGCTCGCTCTGAATCGAATGTCTTATTCAGCTGAACACCAGCAGAACGCTTTCCGTAACGTCCCTGTCCTGTTTGCTCCATCAAACATCGTGATGGTCAATGGGCTCTGTGAAGAGAGCCTATTGCTACACACCATTGCACGCATAGCTACACAACTTAATTTGCCTTTCAAATAACAAGGGATTTATCTCAGGAACCCCCGATAGCAGTACTGCGAGTCGCACCAGCCAGACCAGAGCCTCGGCTAGTCTAGAGCCTTCCGGGTATTCCTGCGAGTCGCACCAGCCAGACCAGAGCCTCGGCTAGTCTAGGGCCTTCCGGATATTCCTGCGAGTCGCACCAGCCAGACCAGAGCCTCGGCTAGTCTAGAGCCTTCCGGATATTCCTGCGAGTCGCACCAGCCAGACCAGAGCCTCGGCTAGTCTAGAGCCTTCCGGATATTCCTGCGAGTCGCACCAGCCAGACCAGAGCCACGGCTCTAGAGCCTTCCGGATATTCCTGCGAGTCGCACCAGCCAGACCAGAGCCTCGGCTAGTCTAGAGCCTTCCGGATATTCCTGCGAGTCGCACCAGGCAGACCAGAGCCACGGCTCTAGAGCCTTCTGGATATTCCTGCGAGACGCACCAGCCAGACTGGAGCCTCGGTTCTATAACCATCCGGATTTTCCTGCGCTGTTCTGTGGAGTGCGGTAATTACGAGCGGGCGTAATTAACTTGGACTTTGTCAGGAAAACTAACTGACGTCTGTGTTCTTTGGCATGAAATGCGCAGGGGCGCGCCGCCCGGCACGCGTAGCTGACATTTACTTCCAGCAGCGTGCACGGACCGACGCACTCAGTTAGGAAAGCAGCCCGACGTTCCCAGCAGAGGACGCAGATGGTGCAGTCAGCAGCGGCAGCAAGAAGGCTGCCCGTGCACGCGGTCAGGGGTTCAACAAAACAAAACAGGAAATATCTCAGTTTTTAATCATGGTTTTACCCATATGGGCACGAAACGTCCCAGTGCTGGTTAAGATAATTAAGTCGATTGAGTTTCTTCTTAAGCCATAGTTAAAGTACTCTTAATTCCTAAATTTTAAGTTGAAACGAAGAGGGAGAGCCGGTAAAACTCGATGGTATATCATTAGTCACACAGAACAAGGAAACGCGTACCCGGTGACCTGTGTGATCCAACTGATGACATGAGGGTGACACCGACCAACGCAGCCTGACCCAACACTGTCCCCTGTGCCGAGCGTGACGTGTTGGACGGGCTGGCGTATTATTCCCCGGCGCATTGCGAACGCGTTAAAGGGCCTCAGCCCATCGCGACACCGTTTTTTTTTTTGTTTTGCTATGCAGTTATGCAAACATGTGGTCTACATGGCCACCCAGTAAACGTATGATTTAACTAGATATGATATAGCATATATGCTGGAACGTTTTGAGGCGGCCAAGAGAAGCCTTACCCTCTCTCCCCCCCCCCCCCCCCCCATTGCACACATGAATGTATAAATGTCTCCCCACACCAGTTCGACTGGTTTTGTAGGTCAAAGAGCTGGTTTTATAGGTCAACGCGTTATCCTTGCGATATAGATCACTTTATTAGGAGAATTGCACGCGACTTTTTCGTAATGCAGTCGTTATCTGAGGTCATAACGGAGGCAAATATTTACGGCTGGGGACCCCACAGGTCCAATGTCGTGCAGCCGGTGATCGAGCGAATCAGCATGGTAATCCATATCAGCGCCGTTAGTATTTGGACAGACCGCCGGGGGTGTAACCACCACAGGGGCCAGTCAAGGTCAAGACCCGCCAGCTCTTTGGGCAGATGCGATTAACTTTGGTCTGCTATGGCAGGCAGCAGCATAACAACTGGGATCCCAGCAGAGCGGAGCCACGAGCCCATGATCCTGTTATAAGCGCTCCGCAACACACACTACAAAAGAGGTAAATGCAGACTTACGACAACTGCCTCTACATCCCAAGAATAGCCTGTTTCCGTTGCATATGCATTACAAGGGCACAAGTTTTATCACGGTTAAAGCGGAGATTCGCGAGAGCGGCAGCAAAGCCTTTCCTGCTTCTGGCGTCGCGGGATCCTCCCTCCCCTGTTTGCAGAGATTCACGAGCACACGTGTGAAGAAGCTCCTTCCTGGTTTTATCAAAAACACACCCTGAATCCCGAGACATTACAGTGATGGAGTCATATTATTCCCAGCATTGCAAACAGTCATTTTCAGAACTATTTAATTGCACGAAATTAAACAGTAGCTAGGGGTTTTTTGTTTGAGAGATTTATATGGGGGGGGGGGGGGGGGGGGTACTTCTCTGTAGGGTTGATGGCTCTGTCTATGTTAGTGTGAGACTTGAAAGCGTATCTGAATTCTACGAGGGAGTATTGAAATATTTAATAAATAATGGATAAACCCCAGACCCTGGAAGGTCATCCCCATAGAAACAACTGAAAGTGTACACATACACAAACGCAACACTGCCAACTTTAAGAGCTGAAAAGTCGCGCACCGTGCGGTTAAATCCGCTGACTGAGAAGCCCTACAACTTTATGGCAGCGAGTTGTACGCACAGTTACGCTATGTTATACACAAAGTTTCGTCTGCCTGCTTCAACCTTCACGCATGGAAGAACCAAATCAGTGATGCGGCGAGGGAGTGGCGAGAACAGAGCTCCTGAATGGCTGAAATTGAGAGGCAAGACCCCGTGGCTCGCCATCACCGCGAATGTCGAGGATAAAATGTAGAAAACGCAATTTGCATAGGTGGCGGTCAGTGTGCCCGTGAACTTAAGTTAAGACGTCTAAACATGTAAGTTGTTCAGTGCACTCACGAGGAAGATTACTCACATAGATAAGACGTCTTATCTCTGTGACTAGTATGCGTACAGTGCTTATGTAATTCTCATACATGCATTGTATCGTGGTAATGGCTGGGAGTCGTTCTTTGTTTAATCCCCGGAATGTTGGTGTCCTGTAAAAACTGTGGCTTACGGTTTCAAAAAAGCTGAAAATCGTATAGGAACATCGGCAGGCAATTTTGAATTTACTCCTGATATTATTTCGACAAAGGCATGTTGCCGAAACATCAAGTAATCTACTTCTCCATTCTCCTGGTTTAGTGCCATTACTGCTATCTTATCTACGTCTAACCATGATCAAAGTGTGCAGCCAGAGATATCCCACAGAGCAAAATTGAAAATTTGTTAAGCGTTTTGAGTTCTTTTCCGCATCATTGCCAAAAATCTCCCAAGCAATAGTGAGCACACGAGATGACAAAGAGTTTGGCGATGACAAGTGAGAGGACAGAGAGGGTTGTGACTTGATGTGACTTGACGCTCATACCGTCACCCTTTTTCTCGAGGCAGACACGTGAGAGTCTCACGTGACGGCCTTGTCGAGAAACACGCCAGTATTGTTTTCAGCTTATCCAAGCTCTAAAGGAAACGAATAGAAGTCGGGGCCGCGCCACGACGATTCAAGCGAGCGGGGGGGGGGAGGGGGGGGGAGGGGGGGGGAGTGCAAAAGCAGCCGTTCCAGCAACGTGGATGATATATATTATACCCGTATTATAAAGCAGCGTGGAATAGTATGTTTCTCATGTGCGTCGGCTGCATTGGACAGAGGGCGGAGCAGTTGACTGTGCCCCATCCTCGGCGAAATTTAACAATAACCCCTCGGTTTTTCAGGAGAGAAAAGGAGAGAAAGGACACAAACACTGCATTGCTTCTTTTCAGAGGGACCACCGCCACCGCTTTGCAATGTTTGCATTCATATCTGTGCACAAAGTTAAAAAATCAGGAACATTTAAATATTTTCAGCATCAAGAGGGAACTACTGGATGCTCAGAAGGCTTGAATGGTTGTCGGGTACACGTGGAGGCTGTACGTTAGCGTATTCAACAATAAAAAACGCGAAGTACTATGAGAGCAATTCTGAAAAGTTCGCAAGATGATACTTTGCGTCTATTGTGACTCCTGCGGCTCCGCACCAACCACATTTCCTTCCATAGTAAAAAAAACATCACCAAAAATGCACATTTTGTCTGAGCTAAAGAAATATGCTTCACTGCAGTCCGCTTCAAGCTTTTCATCTCTCGTCAGTTCTCTGATGGCAGGAAAATTGGCTGGCGAAAGGTTCATTTGAGGTCTTCAAGAAGCTTGAATAGGATAATGAGGCTGGCAACGATGTAACTAGCTCAACTCCGCCGTCGTCGGGACGGCTAAAAACACGATTGGAAAACTGAATCCTTTACAGTCACAGCCAATCTTTAAGTTCGAATACAGTAAAACGGCACGTACGAAAATACGATTCCCCCGGCCCCGAGGTCCACGGGCAATTACGTCCACACGTCCACATGAACCCGCACACCGTGCGCTCCTCCAGGTGGATTTGGCATGCATAAGATGCGAGTGTTTGCTGAACGTTTAGTGGGAGACCACAGAATGTGTAAACGGGAGCTTCGTGGGAGAACACGGTCGTATTAAATGGGAGCGCCAGAGACAAGTGACCTTATGAAATCGTACATGCATAAACTTTCGTCGGACGGAAGTCTTTTTACCTTTGCCCGACCACGGCGAAGGGGGGGGGGGACTCAGAGGCTCCCTAATTTTCAACAGTTTGTCAGGCTAGTGCCACGCGGAAAACGGCATTGGAAAGCTCTCATCAAAGTGCATCGTGACAAGTGTTCTTGAATAATGGTACATGGGCCTTTGACAGACGAAATCAGGGCAAATAAGTCAATTTTGCACTTCGTAGACCCTTGCTATTATCCCAACATCTAAGCATAGATATGCTACAACGATGCGCAACACGGCGTTCAACAGCTGTGGAACTACTCTGCCCTGCTACTGTGTCATACCAACTATATCACTAACTTAATAAGCCACGTCGTTGAATAAAACAAGGCTGGAAGGACATTTCAGTAGAGTACGATATGTAGCATTTTTGATAGATTAGTGTGGTCCGCAAAGAGCCAAACATAGTCGCGCAAGCCAAAGTTTGGCCTAGTTTAGCCTCGCATGACCTGAACTTGCAAAAAACAGCCAGGATGATAGAGCTGTACTCCAGAGCTGTGTGTATGAAAGATCAGCCGTAAAAGCCTCCCTGAGCGCACTTCAAGCCAGAACTAAGCATCATTTGTCATTGTCGTTGAGCTAACTTAGCGTTATCGACACTTCCTCGAGAAAAAGGTCATAGATCATGAACCATCGGGTCCTGAAGCTTTACGAACAGAAAATTTCGGTACTGCGCCCAAAACCGTATAGAAGTCGTTCCGAAAAACGATACAGTTCAATAAATGTTGGCATTATAACAAATTGAGGTAGAGGCGGAAAAAGTCTGTTGATATATGCAATGTTACTGTAAGCCATCTGAGGAATTTCACGCGGCTTCGGTGCGCTGGAATGACTTTTCAGACAAAATTTTCATTGTGTCCCACTTCCCAATGCAAAATCCTACATACACCCCTGTATGCAAACCTTGTGCTCCAGATAAGATGCTTCGAAGGACTTGACCCCGAAAGGAGGCAGAATCGGGGGATGGCTGAGGAGCGGAGGAAGGACCAGTCAGAGAGCACCTGAGGAAGGGTGAGAAGAGGGATATCTGAAGTAGGGAGGAGAGGAGAAGCAGGGAGTGCATGAGGAAGGGAGGGAGGGCAAGGAGCACCTGAAGGAGGGAGGGACGGAAGATGTCTGAGGGAGGGATAAGCGAAGGGTGCTTGAGGAAGGGAGGGATAGAGGGCGTCTGAGGGAGGGAATGAAGGAGGGAGAAGCGAGGGCGCTTGAGGGAGAAAGTCAGAAGTGTAGGTTGTGTGAGGGATGGAAGGTGTCTGAGACAAGGAGGTTCCGGCGAAGGGCGTTTGAGGACGGGGGAGAAGGGTGGAATGTGTTTCATGAAGGGATGGAGGGTGTCTGCGGGAGGAAGGGAAGACAGGAGGGTATCTGAGGGATGGAGGGAGGAAGTGCGTGTTTGTGGGAGGGAGGGAGGGAAGATGTGTCCTAGGAAAGGAGACGGAGTGGGTGTATGGGGGGTGGAGGGAGCGCCGGGGTGTCTGTGGCAGCGAGGGAGGGTGTCAATGTTATCTGTAAGAGACGAGGGGTGAAAGACGTCTGTGGGAGGAATGGAGATGCAGAGTGTGTTTACTATAGGGAGGGAGGGACTAAGGATATCTGTAGGAAGGGGAGGAAGGCCGGGGGTGCGTCTAAGGTTGGAAGGGAGGGCCGAAGGGTGTCTATGGGTGGCACAGAGAGGTGGAGTGTGTTTGTAGGAGGGAGGGGCGTAGCGTGTGTATGAAGGGGAGGGGCGAACGGGTGATGGCACCGCTCCCGTCGGAGCGGAGCGCCTGATCCGGATTCGGTCCTGTTCCACGATCATCCGCTGAGCGCCTGGCTTGATCGTCCGCTTAACGCCTCACTTGGTCGTCCGCTGAATGCCTCGCTTGGTCGTCCGCTGAACGCCTCGCTTGGTCGTCCGCTGAACGCCTCGCTTGGTCGTCCGCTGAACGCCTCGCCTGGTCGTCCGCTGAACGCCTCGCCTAGTATGCACGCGACGTGCGCTGGGCCGGGCCAGTGCTCCGCCCATGGCGAACCCCAAGGGTGACGTCACTTCCTTTGTGCCGGCGGGCCATGTGACCGATGTTCAGGCAGAGTTCAGGCGGAGAACACGGCTTCAGCTTAAATGGTATAATGTAAGGGACAATACAGCTGCTCATAGCAACACTGCAGCCCAGCACATAGAGCAGCTGCTGTGCTGCGTAAGGCAGCGGTGGAATAGCTCAGCACAGAAAGCAGCCGCTGTGCTGCGTGAGGCAGCGGTAGAAGAGCTCAGCACATAAAGCAGCTGCTGTGCTGCGTGGGGCAGAGGTGGAATAGCTCAGCGCATGAAGCAGCTGCCGTGCTGCATAAGGCACCGGTAGAAGAGCTCGGCAAATACAACAGCTGCTGTTCTGCGTAAGGCAGCGGTGCAAGAGCTTAGCACATAGAGCAGCTGCTCAGCGCAGCCATTCAGCTTGTTGATACGTGGACGCGCTCTGAGCATAATCGGACACGTCCGGCAGCGCATTTAAGAACAACCATGTCATATTAACCAAATTTCTAACTTGACCGCAAACTTTCGGCGGTTGGTCTTCCTAATATCTGACTTGAGGAAGGCCCGAGGCCAAAAGCTTACCCCGGCAGAGAAAGTTTGGCTGTTATCAGATTGTGGTTTTTAATTCCAGCACTATACGATTTTAAGGAGTTAAACCACGCGTGATTGCGTTCCAGCTAACGGCTAATGTTTTAGAAAATGGTTGCCAAATTGGCGGTTCACCGGCGCTGCCTTGTACAAGCCCGTTGGTTGCAACGCGTAAAAGGATCACAAGAATATATATATATATATATATATATATATATATATATATATATATAAAGGGAATTGCATATACCCGCACAGGCACACCGATTCTTTACTTCAGCAGAACACTGTGAAGCAAAGTTGCCCGTACACATGATGTGGTGAAACGCGCCTTGGTGGTTTCGCCTTCTAGCATAAGTGTTCGTGTATGGCTCGTCAAACAGAACCATTTGACCTTTGGTCTGATATTAAGACTGGTCAAAAGGTGGTGGAAAATCAGCGGGCAGGTTGGCACGATCCTTTGACCTTATTTTTCAAAGGGCTAATAAAACAACACTTCACAGATTCGACCAATCCGCGTATTGTAGGTCGATCCGTGAGCCGGACTGGACCGGATCAGAAATTTCCACTAAAACACGGATGTTTAACAGCAGAAAACACGGAATCACAGATAATGATTGGACCGGGCTTCGAACATTGACTGTTCCCATTGAAGGAGTGGTAATCAGAACATCAGGCATCGTCGACCCACTCGCTGGTTACGCCCGATTGGCAAGACAATTCCTGATAGAAGCGGTTGCTCCTGTTGCGGCTTTCTGCCAAGGAAGCCGCAACAGCCGCATCAAGCCGCATTTTTATATCACAGTCGTTTCCGGGGCTTTTTCGTCCGCACTTATTTTAAAACACACATACCCTTCTTAAGTGACTCGTTTCCTTCGCGCTGACCCACTATGGGGAAGCATGGAAAGTGCAAGAAGGACGACACCGACACAGATTCGAACCATGCAGTTGACATGCAATTGACTCATTTTGTTCTATACCCTTGATTATTGTCCTCAAATGTCTTAAAGTGATCCCTCATGGCTGCTTTAACCAGATGTTGTCCATAGTTGCTATGGTTTGCTGACCGGCCAATGACTGTACTGTATGTATGCGGTATATTTTTAACACAGGGATACTCTAAGCTACATAGCAATTATAGTATGAGGTACATATCAGTATGCAGCAAAATGGTCAAAACATCCCATTTCAAATTTGACGCCAACATCTCAAACTTTGCCATTAAATATGAATAACCGAACCTAAATGGATGCCTTTCCTGCAGCTGAAAAGATAGCCAGCAAAACTAGTTTTGTGACCACCTGCAACCTATGTTACATATGGAAAAGAGAAATTGTTTTTTAGAGTACCCACTATTGCCCTTGACAGAGGTGAAACTATGATAATCGGCAAAAAAATTGTTGCAAGTAATATGAAACGTTTTGATTTGTGCTTTGTCAGCTTTGTGGGGTGTCAACCAGCTGACAAAATGCACTGAACGAAAACGCATGTTGAAACCAGCCAGGAATAAGCTTTACCATTTTTTTTATCACAAGTAATGCTGTCAATGAATATGTGAAATGAGTTGAGAGGATGTTAAAGATATGGGCTACTCTAAGTCACGTTAATTTGGTTAATTGATAACACAAGTTGGAACTAGTCAAAAATAACCTTTATCAGATTTTGATCACAGGTGCTGCTGTCAACAACTAGGTGAGGTTTGTTGAGATAATGTTCAACATATGGGCTACTCTAAGTTGGTTAAGTTTGTTAATTGCACGACAAGTGGCAGTAGGAGTTTGGCTAGAATCAGTGACTCACAAATGCTGCTGTGATACAAAGAGGTTAGACAGGATAAGATGAGGTAAGGCCGCTTTAGGCAAGGCTTAGTTAGGCTACTTTCATGGAAATAAACATTGGTATTGCTGGTAGCCATAAACATTATTTAACAGTGGCATAATGTTTGTATTTCCTTGTACCATCTTAAAGGGAATGCTCCACCTTTACAAGAGGTCTTAAACTGAAATAGCCATTCTGAGGACCTTTGGATGCAGTTCATGGCCATGCCATTTTTAAGACCCAAAACCATCTGGTTCCTGGGTTATACGCCCGCAAAAGTGTGAAAAGGTTTACTGGAAGGCTACTTCAAAGTCACCTTGGTATTGATGTCGGTATAGAAACGTCGCACGATTGCTGTTATATTACAGGTTGTTTTCTGCTTATGGTCAAAACAGCATGGTCGCTGATGCATTCTCAAAAGCGATGATGCGGTGCGCATGATGCAATCCGCGGAAGGTGAATGGATGTTAGAAAGATTTCGCTGCTGAATGCGTGTGGCGAACGTAAGAGTGGGTACTTTCGGGCTGTGCAGCACTCGGCATTTGTAACTATTGGTAAGCTTTCGAGGTCCAAAAACAACCCTAAGTAGCAAAATTTCAAAGTTTGTAAAAATGCACCCCGTTACGTCATTGTTTGATGACGTCATGGAAGGATTTTGTGACAACAGTAATACCTGGCAGCATCCGGCAGCCAGACCTAAAGAATATCTCAAAACACACGAAAGCCGACGCCAACCGGCCATTCTCGTCACGGAGGCTGCGTTGAATGGTGGATTGGTGAATGACTTGGTTGTGAATTTTTTTTCTTGGCACCAGTCGTAACTGAAGCTTTGGTGGGCTATTTGACATACGCAGCGTCGCGATCGCCAGTTTTTATGGCAGGTTAGTAATATCAAAGAACATTATGATCACAATATTTTTTGTCTTGCCTAGGATTATTATGCAATTACTAGTTAATCCTGGCATAACATTGTGGTGCAACTGCATTCTCGCTGGTGATAGTCCTTTGCCATTGTTAAACCAGTCGTCACCAGTCATTCATAAATTATATGCTGCTATCTCGTAAGCTTGACATAGAATAGTCAACCAACGTTGTACATTGTGTAGCGGCACGGGTCAACAGTGTTATCGTGGCACTATCGCAGTGCAGTACTGTGGCATGGCATAATGAGCAATGATATGGTTTTTGTACCGCAATCGGTGCTGCTTTCATAATAAATCCCATCATGAAAATATGGGTCAACCATGCATTCTTGTGCTAACTCCGCATATGGCATATGACTGACCAAAAATACATGATACAATATGCAAATCACTTTCAGCAAAGCACACAACCAATAAGTGACATCACTCGCGCAGCCCGTTTTGGGAATCCACAAAACATAGGTAACGAGGATGCAAACAAGCCTTCCACTTCCACAGCCATGTAACGTACTGCAGCCATCAGGTCGCTTTACCACAAAATAACAAGAATATATTACATGTAGTGGACGGACAATGCAAGCATGCTGACTTTGCACAAGGCTGGAGACATGACAAGTGCAGTTAGTTATGGCTCGATGGGTAAAATGTAAGGAAGTGATAACGCTGCCACTGCAACCAAGGCTTATGATGCAAATATTATTAACTGCTACCCAAGACAGCAACAGCAATACTTTACACCTTTTTCAGCACCCAGCATCTCACGCAAGTTGCAGTGACGATGCCATTCATAACTCACAAGCAATGCTTGCCTGCATACAATATTTGTTTAGACGGTAGCATATGCAGCAATATGAACACAGCACTATATTTTCAGATTTTTTTAGAAAAAGACAATTTTGCAAAGCCGTATCACGTAAGCTTATACCAAGCACGTGCATTTTTGAGATGCGCACACCAGCCCGTGCTGCCAAAACGAAGTGCTGTTATAATGGCATGCAATGGATTAATTGCATGCTGTAATACCTCACCAGGTTCAAAATGCCGGCGAGGTCATAATGAAGTAGCAAATTGCCTTTGTACATCACTGCAACATAGATGCTAGTGTTTCGTTCAGTTTGCTGGCACTACCTTGTCATTTTCAAACACACGCATAAAGAGGCAGCTATCGATGTATCACATTTCATTGAGTCAGTAGACTGCAAGAATACGAAAACGATGCTCTTTCTCAGAAGTACAAACCTCGCACGCACACTCCCCAATACGTCAAAATCAATACAAGCCACTTGCAGGCACCACCAATGATCACACCCGTTTCAAGCGCCTGATTCACACTCCTTTGTCAAATAAGTGTGATCTCACACTTGTGCAGCTCGCGGGACTATCAGATTACAGCTTCTCTCACAATTTCCGCACATATTGATTTATAACAACGCATTTCACCGTGAGCTCCCCTCAAGACCCTCAAAACAAGGTCCCAACGGGGATTCATGGTAATGCAGCTCAAGAGGTTTTACTTGTGGGACAGAATTTTATGTTCAAGATTTAGATTTGGCCTGCAATGTGTGAAATATTTAGTAAAATATCTACCTTAAGTTGCTACAATGTTTCCCTAATTTTATTATGCCTTGCTAGCCCATGAGCCCGTGCAAGATTCCTCGCGCCGGTGCACAAGCGCCAACCGGGCTGTCTGTAAGAAATACGCCAGCAGAAGAAAGAAAAAACGCCAGAAGGGGAAAAAACAGATTTGCCGCCGCGTCTTCTTCTTTTTATAACGTTCAGGACAGTGCCTTTTCCGGTGTCGTACTTTTTCCAGACTGTAGCATTCTTTTTTTAAACATTGCCTATGACTTAGATGTCAGGAAAATGTCCCGTTTACGTTTACGAGTGCCGCACAACCCGACAGTGCTCCCGCTTACGCTCGTGACACGCATTCAGCAGCGAAATCTTACTAACAGCCAATCACCTTCCGCGCGTTTATCATGCGTGCCGCATCATCGCTTTTGAGAATGTATCAGCGGCCATGCAGTTTTGAACATAAGCAGAAAACAGCCTGTAATATGACGGCGATCGCATGACGTTTATATCACGTCATTGAGTCCAAGGTGACTTTGAAATAGGCTCCAATTAAGCCTTTTCGCTCTTTTGCGGGCGTGGAACCCAGGAACCAGACGGTTCTGGGCCTTAAAAAGGGCATGGCCGTGAGCTGTGTCAAAACGTCCTCAAGATGGCTATTTCTATTAAAAATCCCACGCGAAGTAGGGAACATTCTCCCTGAAATGTATGCCTTTGTTTGCTGGAGTGTCTCTCACTGACCCATCAGTTCCAACTTTTGTTTATTGAACTGAATGTTACATGCTTGTTCAAAAATGAAATAACGCTTGCACCAAACATGTGCATTAATGAGCCTCGCAGACCTGCCCCTGCTGAAAAATTAATTGCTAATATAATGACACGCTACGCATTAATTACATGCTGTGACACCTCACAAGGTTCAAAATGTTGGCAAGATCATAATAAAGTAGCAAATTGTCCTAATACACCTCTGCGGCAAAGTCACCTTCGTCTTCAGTGTCAGCCGTACAATCATCCACTTTCGGTTATACATATTATTGAGTGCACTAAGCATCAAGGGCAACGCAAAGATATACATGCCCATTGTCGCAGGCACAATGCCTAATTTTGTTTTAACAACGTCCATGGCAATAACCACCCTCAATTGCTTAATATCCTCTTTAATTTTCTCAGATTTATCGGTTTGCTTCAAGCGATGTAAAAGTCAGTAAACGCACATACTTTTTTCTCCACCTTAACAACTACACTGATTTTAAATGATATCTTCCATTTCCATTTAATAAATTTGATATCCTCCATTTCCATTTAAATGATATCTTCCATTATTATCCGTATTATCCTCCAGGCATAATACGGTCCAGACGGGCCAAAACGCCTCAAACAAATAAAACGAAACAAAAACGAAGAGACGGAGGGGCATCCGACGCTCTTATCATCTAGCTTACTTCATCCTGCGTCCTCGCTGTCCGGAGCAGGCTGCATACGCCAGCCACGAGTGGGCCGAGAACCCCGTGGGAAGGGGACCCCGACCGGGTACCCAGCCACAAACACGGTTGAAATTTCAGCGGTTGGCCCTCCAAGCGCACACAAGTCTGTCCCACCGTTAGCCAATTTCCTTCATCCCATAGCCCTGAAACGGTCATTTCTGGTCGAAAGGGCTCTAATCCAAACAACCATCCAACCAAAGGTATGGAGTGAGAACTTGATCAATAGACCTGACCCGATAAAATGCTCTAGGACCATGCGAAGCCTTCCCTGTTTCTTTTAGACCGGCCATAGCCGAATAACGAATATTTTTTCATTGGTCTGAAAACATTTAGGACGAAACATGCATGAGTTAGTTAATTTTCGCGGGCATAACAAGCGCAAAACAACACCAGGTTCCAGTTTTATACCTGAATGCGATGAAGCACACAGAAACTGATACTAAGTTAATCATAAGGAGCATATAATTATACTCAACCAATCCTGTTATACGTACGTAATATACGTAACCTGCATGCAACACACGAAAGCACATCTGCAATTGTTAAAGGTGAACTTTGACGCTCCGCGAAAATACCTGCAGAAGCTTTGAAAATCTCCAGAACCGAAATATCGCGATTGGCAGTTATACAAGCCGTGATATTAAATGGTGTACTTGTGCCATGATGTACCTATCGCATTTTTAGGTTATTAATAACAGCCACACAACCGTACTAATTAATAGTCATATGTCATAATTTCGTAAGATTTTTTAGTACAAAGCCAGCTTTATAAGCCCTCTCGTCGACAATGCATTTAGCTAAGGTTTCCATCCATGTCAGTTTAACTAACCTGTGTGAGTGCAGAATTTTGCGAAATTCACGCAGCTCAAGTCACATGAAGTAGTTTGGCACTGCCTTTGTAGTTCTGAAAGTGTTCTGTCACTCTGACACTAAAACTGCTCAAGACTACACCATAACATGGTGCTGATACTGAAACGCGGCCATTGACGGCGGTTTTCACGCAAGATGATTGTTTCGACGACCCAGAAGGTCGAAATGTAACTCCAAATGCCCCCATAGCGGTGATGAACTCACTGATTCAAGCGCGAGCGCGGTGAAGTAGCTGAGCTCTTTTTTCTTTCTTCATGATCTCATTTAACTTTGCCCGGCTAAAGATTGACAATACATTTATCAAAACGTTTGATATTCGAGGGCCTTTTATCGAATGCAGTTAAAGAAAGCAGTCTGGTTCCCAACGGGACCTTTGGTGGGGTTTAGGACCCAGCGGGAAGGCAGGCGCAGTACGTCAGGGGAGGTTGGCTTGACAGGCGGGGTACGTCAGGGGAGGTGGTGAGGCAGGTGGGGTACGTCAGGGGAAGCGGGGAGGCAGGCGGGGCACCCGAGGTAACATGCGTGATTTATTTTACACTTTTTACTTACAGGAGTAGAACAACAGCTTGTGCAATATATATATATATATATATATATATATATATATATATATATATATATGTTTAATTGTGTATGTAAATGTACATCTCTATGTGTCACATATAAGGCCACTCCTGCTAATTTTTGGAACATTTTTATCGTTAACAATTTTGGGGAAATTTGTCTAAAACTAAGGTAGTTAAGCTTCTGTGATGATGCGCGCAACAGTTCGGGAGATGCTCTCAAATGCTCCGGAAGAGGTTGCATCCCCCTTCGGTGGCTATCGTTGGCATAGCATTTGAAGTGCATAATTTGGACCCCCGCCTTGAAGGAAATGTTTCACATTTGAAAAAATTGAAGTAAGCGTCAGATGCGAGGAAGCAAGTTAACTTATGGCTATAATCACACTTTGAAGCAAAAAAGACTGTTTAGACATCACGATCTCTGTCTATTAAATATGCTCGGTAAGAATTGCAGCGTATTTAAGAGTATTTCACATTTTTATTAGGTTTTGAAGTGAATTGGCCCATAGATAAGACAGTAGTAATAGCATTATTACTCGCAGAAGAACTTTGATAACAAACTTATAAAACTTATAGGATAATCACAATGTCCGATTATGCGAGTGTCATAGGCGCATTGATGTGTGATGCGAGCTAGTTTACAATCGTTTGCATGTATGAAGTGATGTCTAGCGCGTGATGCCCGATGCCTGTTTAATTGAAATCGTTTGCATGCTTGGTTCATGCGTGATGCCTGTTTACTTGGAATCGTTTGCGTGTTTGAATGAAGCGTGATGAGTGATTCCTACTCACGTGAATTTGTTTGCAAGGTGTTCGTATTTTTCGCGTATTCGCGTATTCGCGTATTCTATTATCTCAGCTAGATAAGCACTTCATCGTAGTAATGGCAGCAATTGCCCCTCATTTTATCCCCTGAATGTGGGTGACCTGTAAAAATTGTGGCTCGCTGTTTTCAAAACCTGAAAAGTTGAGAAGGGCCGATGGACAATTTTGAATTCATAACTATTATTCGTTTCAGTAAATGCATGCTGTCGAATAATCAACGCATTTATATCTCCATTCTCCTGTTTTTATTTCTACGAGGAATAAGGCTATGACTGCGATCTCATCTGCATGCATAATGTGCCTCGCAAATACGCTTCAGAACTTACGTGATTTTAAAATAGCTGTCTTGAATATCATTCGGTGAAGTTGACACCCCTGTCCGTTTTACGACCTAAGCCCCTCTAGTTTCTGAGCTAAGCGCCCGCGAAGATGTGCAGACTGTTTCGTGCAGACTATTTTAAGGTCATCCAGGTATCCATGACACCATAATGATGTCGTTCATATCCTGCCATTCTCTTGGTTATGCGGCAATCAAATTTTATAAAAATGTGGCTGTCGACTCGTTGATATCAAGCATTCGTGGGCACGATTTCCAGATATTATGGCCGTTAATTGGATTTCAGTCAATGGTGTCCGAGGTACGATGACGCAGTAAAGTAATGACACGATGAGGAGCATATTCACGAAATGTAGAAAATGCGCTCCATGAAACAGCCTTTTCCAATTAGTACCATACCAAAGTGAGTTTATTTCATCATATCAGAAGCTTGCTTGACTATCTGCCAATGTGAAACAATTCCTTTAAGGGAAGACGTCGAACCGTGATAGCGATACACACCGTCCTATTCCACATCATAGCGGGGGAGTAGCATCAGAATACGCTCCAGAAACACTTTGATTGATTCCTTAGTCCTTTCGGTTTCGATACATCATTCTCTACTATCTTATGCGCCAGCAAATATCTTTGAGAACTTCTACCACCACCAGGAAGGAGGGGGAGAGGGGGGGGGGGGGCTTACCCAGTTTCCCATTCGGTTTGGGGCTCCCATTCAGTCTTCATCCCTTTCCATCCAGTTTGAGGCTCTAGCCCTTCCACTTGGCACTTTGATGGAAAAGTGGGTCAAAACTAGTGGAAACCTGTTTTGGTTATTTCGGGAGAGGAAGGCAGGCGAACCATTTTGTCCTCATACGCCCCCCCCCCTAAACACATGCACCCATTTTGTGAAATTATATCCTGATTATGACATGCAGTCATGAGGTCCTTTGCCAGTGCCATGTTCTGCGTTTCTGGCATACGACATACGGAGGCCCAGCGGGCATGATAATCATCGGCGCAAATCGACAGCTGCTCAGACGCGGCTGTATTGCGCGGGGCAAGCTCGCGACGTATCGCACTCACCCCGCCTCCCCTGAGCGCCCCGCCCGCCTCCCCACTTCCCCTGGCGTACCCCACCTGCCAAGCCCGCCTCCCCTGACGTGCCGCGCCTGCCTCCCCACTTCCCCTGGCATACACAGCCTGCCAAGCCCGCCTGCCTTCCCGCCGGGTCATAAACCCCACCAAAGGTCCCGTTGGGAACTAGAGGACTGCTGTCTTTAATTGCATTTGATAAGAGGCCATTGAATATCAAACGTTTTGAGAAGTGTATTGTCGACGTTTAGCCGGGCAAATTTAAAAAAAGATCAAGAAGAAACAAAAAAAGAATCAGCTACTTCACCGCATTCACGCTTGAATGAATGGGCTTATCACCACTATGGGGGGGGGGGGGGGGGCATTTGGAGTTACGTTTCGACCTTCTGGACCGTCGAAACAACCGTCTTGCGTGAACACCGACGTCAATGGCCACGTCTCAGCATCAGCGCCATGTTGTGGTGTAGTCTTGAGCAGTTTTTAGTGTCAGAGTGACAGAACACTTTCAAAACTACTCAGGCAGTGCCAAACGACTTCATGTGACTTGAGCTGCGTGAATTTCGTAAAATTATGCACGAATATAGGCTAGTTAAGCTGACATGGATGGAAACCTTAGCTAAATGTATTGTCGACGAGAGGGCTTAGTAAAGTTGGTTTTGTACTAAAAAAAAATGTTTACGAAATTATGATATATGACTATTAGTTAGTACGGTAATGTAGCTGTTATTAATAACCCAAAAATGCGATAGGTACGTAATGACACAAGTACGCCATTTAGTATCATGGCTTGTATAACTGTCAATCACGACCTGTAGGTTCCGAAATTTTCAAGCCTTCTGCAGGTATTTCCGTGGAGCGTTAAAATTTACTTTTAACAATTGCAGATGTGCTTGCGTGGGTTGTTTGCAAGGTACGCATATTACGTACGTGTAACAGGATTGGTTGAGTATGAATATATGCTCCTTATGATTAACTTAAGTATCAGTTTCTGTGTGCCGCACCGCAACTGGAACCTGGTGCTGTTTTGCGCTTGTTATACCCGCGAAAAATTCACTAACTCATGCATGTTTCATCCTAAATGTTTTCAGACCAATTGAAAAATATTCCTGATTTGGCTATGGCCGGCCTAAAAGAAACAGGGAAGGCTTCGCAAGCTCTTAGAGCATTTTATCGGGTCAGGTCTATTGATCAAGTTCTCACTCCGTTCCTCTGGTTGGGTGGTTGTTTGGATTAGAGCCCTTTCAAACAAGAAATGACCGTTTCAGGGTTATGGCAGGAAGGAAAATGGCTAACGGTGGGACAGACTTGCATGCGCTTGGAGGGCCAACCGCTGAAATTTCAACCGTGTTTGTGGCTGGGTACCCGGTCGGGGTCCCCTTCCCACGGGGTTCTCGGCCCACTCGTGGCTGGCGCATGCAGCCTGCTCCGGACAGCGAGGACGCAGGATGAAGTAAGCTAGATGATAAGAGCGTCGGATGCCACTCCGTCTCTTCATATTTGTTTCGTTTGATTGGTTTTAGGCGTTTTGGCCCGTCTGTACCATTTCATGTCTGAAAGTATCATTGCAAAGCAGTGTAGGTGTTAATGTGAAGAAAAAAGCGTGTACGTTTATTGACTTTTACATCGCTTGAAGGAAACCGATAAATGTAAGAAAATTAAATACAATATTTGCCAATTGAGGGTGGTCATTGACAAGCGCGTTCTTAAAACAAAATTAGGCATTGTGCCTGCGACAATGGGCACGTATATCTTTGCGTTGCTGCTGATGCTTAGTGCACTCAATAATATGTTTAACCGAAAGCGGATGATCGCACGGCCGGCAGAGAGGACAATTATGGCTATGCTACAGGCGTGTACAAACGCGATTTGCTACTTCATTATGACCTTGCCAACACTTTGAACCCATTGAGGTATTACAGCATGTAATTATTACAATGCAATGCCATTTTGCAACTTTTGCAATGTAATTACAATTTTTAATGATTGCAATGCATAGGAAAGCAATTAATTAATCAATTTGTTGCATATCATTATGCAAGCAATTCATTTTTGCAGTAGGGGAATGTCTGCGCGGCTCATCAATACACATGTTTGGTATAGGCTCGCATAATACTGCTTTGCAAAATTGTCTTTCCCTCGAGAATTCTGAAAATGTAGCGCTGTATTATTATGGATGCACATGCTACCGTCTTGACAAATTTTGTATGCAGGCAAACATTGCTTGTGAGTCATCAACGTCATAGTCACTGTAACTTGTATGAGATACTGAGTGCTGAGAAAGGTGGAAAACTATTGCTGTTGGTTTATTGGATAACAATAGTATTTCCATCACGAGCCTTACGCGCGCTGGCAGCTTCATGTCTTCCTTATATCTCGCACATTATAACATAACTACATGCACTTGCCATATATTCAGCCTTGTGCAAGGTCAGCAGGGCTGCAGTGTCATTTCACTGTATGTTATATTTTCTTGCTATTTATGCGTTATATATATATATATATATATATATATATATATATATATATCCATATATTACTTGCGTAAACAATAGTTTTGGGTGAAGCAGCTTGATGACTGCAGTATATCGCATGACTGTGGAAGCAGAAGACGTGCTTGCATTTTTGTCATCTACGTTTTGTGGATTCCCAAATAAGACTGAGCAAGTTATGTCACTTATCGGTTGTGTGCTTTGCTGAAAGTGATTCTTATCTTGTATCATGTGTTTTTGGTCAGTTACGTGCCAGATGCGGAGTTAATACAAAAATGCACGCTTGACTAATCTTTTCATGATGGATTTATCATGAAAGCAGCAGGGATTGCAGTACAAAAACTACATCCTTGTTCATTTTGTCATGCCACAGTACAGCACTGAGGTAGTGTCACAATGACGCCGTTGGCCCTCGCCATTACACAATGTGGCACATTGGTTGACTACTCTACGGCACGCTTATGAGATAGCAGTTTATAATTTATAAATTACTGGCAACAACTGGTTTAACAGCGCCAAAGGGCATCACCAGCGAGAATGTCGTCGCACAGCTATGATTATATCATATTTAACTAGTAACTGCATAAATAGTCCTAAGCAAGAAAAAAATTCCTGGTAGCTCAACCTTACCATCTTAACTGCAGCAATAAGAATGATTCGGCAATTAACTCATAGCAATGTTACATATTTATTAATTTTGCATGCAACTGCATTTCCAGCCACAACTTGTAACGACAGTAACTACGGTGTGCATCACATGATATCAATGTCAGGACTACAGCACTGCAGGCAAGGATAGCTCGACAATACGCTATTGGCATCCTGAACAAAGTATTATTTAAGTAGTTCACCCTTTTTAGAAAAAAAGTATCCAACGCGAGCATTCTACGCGCAGCACGCAACGAACACAATTAGCTCGCGTTAGCACAATTGCCCAACTTTGAAATCATACAACCCAAATGATGTCTTAAGCACCAAAAATAACGAAAGGGGGAAATTTTCATTGTTGATTTCATGGTTTTGGACATCGCTGTCCGCAGTTCCGGTATCATAGATTGCCAATCATTTTGACAAAATTGTCATACGACAATATTATAATGTCGGCAAGAAACCGGCAGCTTGATTTATAAGAATGCATTTGCATCAATTTTAAACATTACGTACACCCGTACACACAACATCTAACACAAGAAGGCCCGAACAGACTAATAATCGAATTAAACACACAATGACGTGCATAACTGCCAATATTGTTAGCATCTAGTCCATGGCGGTAGGAATAGGGGAAGGGGGCAGGGGGCCATGGCCCACCCACCCCACCACTTTTCAAGGTGGGAGGGGGCCAGCAATGTTAACTGCCCCCCCCCCCGAACTTTTCAGATTAAGGTTGCATTTGGCTTACTTTTGCACTACATGAAACCTTGCACGCCGATTTACCTAGTTCACCAGACATCTCTCTTAAGATACGTCCTCTTTTTTGTTTGCTCATTGGCCATCGCTTAATGTTGCAGTCGCAAGGCCGACGCCGTACTGCCCGGAGACTGCAACGCCGGCGGTCTAGGCTTTTGTTGCTATGACTTGGGATCGCGCATGTTCAACACCATATTACGTAGTTTTCTTATCCGTTATCAGTTATCGCAGATCTTGAACATTTCAAGGCTAACATGGTTCAGGCATGTTAATACAAATTAGGAACCCCATCTCATCTTGTCTGCAGTCAGGGAGAAAACGATATCTCTGAAGAAAACAGAAAACACGGAATTGGAGTCTATGTGACAATTATGGGACTACCTGCGGTGATCAGCGATTTTGTTGCATCAGTGAGGGTTTCTGTGCTGAACCGGGGCTAACTGCGCGGGTCCGAAGGCCTCCAGTGTCAGGGATGGAACAATGTGATATAATATACCCTTCTAATGGCCTCCGGATCGACCAAGAGATCCCACCCCGTGCCACCAGAATGATAGCCAGAAGACACTTTGTGATGGGACCGAATAGCCCTTCAGCCCTTGACCGGAAACAGCAATGTCCCCCTGGTGTTCTTCTCAGGAGGCCCCTTGCCTGGAAATAAATCAGGGGTCTCATTATTGTTGAGTAAATGGGAGTCTCATTTTTGTCGAATAGAGTGGGTTGAAATGAGCTTGAAAAACGAGCAAGGTCATGCCATGTTTGTCGACGTTCATTTTTTCAGAATGTATTATTGAAACAAATTACATCAAAAGGGTTGCAAATGCCCGCACGCAACCTCGAAAGCAAGGACAAGGATGGCCTGGGTTGCAGCTTGGTTAAAACCGATAACTTTTGGCCACTGCAAGTGCCACCAGACGGCGTCTGCCGTCTTAATCTGTATTCTGGATAGATAAACAGCTGCAAAAACACAAAAACAGAGATTCTACCTTCACTCTTCCAGTTCAACCACTAGATTTCAGCCCCACTTCGCGTTGGTTTAAGGGCCAATCCGTTCTTTTCACCAGTCTAAAAATTGCACACGTGAAATAGGCGCTCAGACTGCCTTCTAAATGTAAGATCTGATGTCATGAAGCGTTCAAGGGTACTTTTTCAGGAGCTTCGACATTTTTATTCACCCATTGACCACAACTTAATATTAGCTGCTAGGCTGACGCTGAGCGCCTACGGAGACGTTTAATGATACTTTTTCAGAAGCGTCATCATTTTCGTCCGCCGATGAGCCACGGCTAAATATTAGCTACTAGGCTAACGGCCAGCGGACAATGGAGACTGCAACGCCTGGTGCCGAGGTTTTTGTTGCGAAGATTCGGGAGCGCGCATGCTAAAAAACACGTTGCATAAATTGTATCACTAATCGATTCTGACTGAATGGTGAACATTTTCAGACAAACATGTCCAAGCCATGCTAATACACATTGTTGACCACTCGATCTGCAATCAAATTTTCATCTTCAAATTTGGATCAAACAGGTCGATCCACCATATACCTCCGCGATGTCATTTATGTCCGTAGAACCCAGGTAAGAATGTTGACAAAGCTTCTGAATTTTATCAGTTTAGAAAAAGTCACCTAACCATGGTAAATTAAGAGCGCTGCTGATTTATTCCATGCGGTCGTTCAACGCCTGATTTCTGCAGTTTATTGACCTCAAAATACAAACAGAATTGAGCTCACGGTGGCTCCTGGTTTCTGTTCTGGTTACAAGGTAAAAATAACAATACAGCGAGGAAAACCGTGTCACTTGTTAACAAGTCAGCTATATCCGGGATTTTTTTTTGGGGGGGGATATCCAAAAGATGGGTTTTTGTCAACCTTGTGTTCCCCTTGGCAAGGCTCTGGCTACGTCCCTGCCTACACACAAAAGCGGATCAAGTCGCATACGCTACATGATGGGCAATGAAGTGTCCGTTGAGCCAATTCTAATCTGAGGCAGACAGCTTCCCGGACGCTCTTTTTCTGCTATGGTGTGGTCTGAGGGAAGATCATTCAGAAAAAGATATTCTTTCAGGTGTGCAAAGATACTGCTGCAACACATGTTTCATACACCATGTAGCAGTAAGGCTGAACCAAAAGTATGGAGCAAAGCAGCCTTACGATCAGTGGGCAGTCCGTCATGCGGGAGACGTTTGGGCCAGAGCAGTGGCCACCGACGGCGGACAGGAGCAGGGCTCAGATAAGGAACATATGACAGATGAGCCTTCTTATGCGGCTCGATTCTTAAAAGAAAATCTCCGGTTTTATGACTTTTGTCAGATTGTTTCTAGCGGCTTAAGGCACTCGAATTTGTTTCCGCCTAAAATGCTGCGACAAGTGCTGTTTCTTGAAAAGCAGACAGCGAAATGAAGGCGCGTGAAAAATATGTCACACTGTGAGCCATCGATCCACTTTTAAAGCTCTCACCAGCCTATATCCAGGCCGTATTTTGGCATTTACACTGTGGAAGCAGATGCTTCCTCAATAACCCAAAATGCCCACCCGCTTGTGGAATGCCTCCCCAGGAAAGACAACGTAAAAATGGAGGAATAATCTGGGGAAGTTGGATAGCCTTATTTACCAAATGACAGATGAGTCAATAGGCAAGATTGTGTACGAGTGAGAAACAGCCCTAGATGCATATCTAGCATAGCAGCCATGACATTTGAATAAAGAATGATAACAACCTCCATCGCTATCCCTCGCCCCTCCCCCCCCCCCCCAGTCATCGGGCTCGCTTTCCAAAAAACAGAAAAAGTTATTGAAGTACACCCTGAGCTTGGCTCCCCCCCACACACTTTTTGAAACGTTCCGACGCCTATGCTCCAGTCTCCTCACTTCAAGGCTGATCTATGTGTCAGCAATGTGTTTATGCAATCCGTAGATTCCAACCATGGAATCTCTGGACCAGAACTACAATGCCTTGCACAGCATGCACTTGCAATCAAATCGTGTCTCTGATTTTAAGAAAAGTTCCCTGACCTCCTCTCTCTCCATTCTCTCTCTCTCTCTCTCTCTCTCTCTCTCTCTCTCTCTCTCTCTCTCTCTCTCTCTCTCTCTCTCTCTCTCTCTCTCTCTCTCTCTCAATCTCTCTCTCTCATCTCTCTCTCTCTCTCTCTCTCTCTCTCTCTCTCTCTCTCTCTCTCTCTCTCTCTCTCTACTTCTCTCTCTCTCTCTCTCTCTTCTCTCTCTCTCTCTCTCTCTCTCTCTCTCTCTCTCTCTCTCTCTCTCTCTCCTCCTCTCTCTCTCTCTCTCTCTCTCTCTCTCTCTTCTCTCTCTCTCTCTCTCTCTCTCTCTCTCTCTCTCTCTCTCCTCTCTCTCTCTCTTCTCTCTCTCTCTCTCTCTCTCTCTCTCTCTCTCTCTCTCTCTCTCTCTCTCTCTCTTTGTCTTTGTCTTTGTCTCACACCCTCCCTCTCCCTCTCTCTCTTTCTCTCTCTCCCTCTTCCTCTCTCGTCTTTTCTTCCACTGTATTTACTTCCCCCCCCCCCACCGCGGCCTTCCTGTGGTAAATTTTGTCGAATCGACCAAAGTCCGGCGACTGAGAACGTGCCAACTGCTTCTATTTTTTTATGGTGGCGTTTGAGAGGTTTGGCTGAAGCTGATGCTGGTACCAAAACGATATGCCTTTGGCAACGTCAGAAACATTTCGCAGGACGCGGGCGTTTCTCAGCGAGAGTGAATTCTTAGGATCTCAGACTGAGATAGATTGCTGATGGCATTTCGGCCTCCGATGAGACTTCTCAAGAATAGAGGAGGGAGGCGCATTCGGGGGAATTGATCAACTGCACAATCAATCAGATCAAAGTGGGAATGGGTTTGTCGCTGTCTAGCAAGCTGAATCCCGATATTCCAATTTGACTGGTAAAGAGACGCTGCTGTTTTTTAGAACTGTGTTGCAGATAAATTCCGAAATGCTTGCTCCATCTGATCCGTTTCGTGACAAACCCCATTTAACAGCCATCGTCTGTTCTAGCAATGACTCCGCTGTGCGGCCGCTAGCGATGGTTCCGATCCACTAAATAGAAAGTTGTTTCCCATCGTTCAAATTCCTGTAGACAGGAGCTTGTACACACAGTGGTCTGTTCTGTCTGCAATTCCGAGATGTAGGTCAATATCGGGTAGACCGTACCGCGTACATAACCAGCGATATCATGCTGACAAATGCCCTCTCCTCTCCGATGACCTCCAACTGCTTGTCACGTTATTCACCGCTGCTGTCAAGAAGCCTTATCTCTCTCCACTGACCTGGCACTGAGAGCCCACAGTAGGCGCACTGTCACCCACCAACACTGACCATATAAAGGCGCCGCGTTTTCACAGAACCTTGTAGCTGGTCGGTGGATCAATCACCTCGCTTACACCACGCGGTCGTTGATCCGCTGTCATCGGCTGCCGCTGCCGGATCTGCCCTCAAGCAGCCGTCGATCCACTGCCATCGACTGCCGTTGCCGGATCTGCTCTGAAGCAGTCGATCCACTACCATCGGCTGCCGCTGCTGGGTCTGCTCTGAAGCAGTCGATCCGCTTCCATCGGCTGCCGCTGCCGGATCTGCTCTGAAGCAGCCATTGATCCACTGCCATCGGCTGCTGCTGCTGGGTCTGCCCTGATGCAGTCGATCCACTGCCATCGGCTGCCGCTGCCGGATCTGCTCTGAAGCAGCCGTTGATCCACTGCCATCGGCTGCTGCTTCCGGGCCTAACATAGAGCCTGTGGCACCCCTTGCACGCAATATTATGGCGATGTAATTGCAGCTTGGTGGCTGGTCATTGGACTACTTTCGTTGCTTTCCAAGCGTACTGTGAACCTTCGCGGCTTCGAGACCTTCGCCATTTGTATGCTGTATAACTGATGTGCACGTTTAATAGCACAGCTCCCCAAAGGCTGCAATTGGCATGGTTCGAATGCCGGCAGCGACTATGGCTTTTCCAGTTGCCTTTTGGGATGGGTAATTTGCGCCCCCCCCCCCCCCTCTCCCCAATTATTTTTCATCACCATGCCCTAAGTGTAGGTTTGCGTTACGTCGCATTCGCTGCAATAAAGTCCGCTACACCCCCCCCGACGAAAGAATGCTGGGTATGAACCGCTTCCAGTGAGCACCACGCCCCATACTAGTAGTACATCGCGTCCTTTCATGGGATTTAAGAGACGTATTTTAGATGTGTCTAATCACTCTTCCATAATGCCATCCTATTCTTACAGACTGAGGAAACCAGCTCAGCCTGTTCTTCCCACATTTGCGCGATTTATAGCTCCAAACCTATATCACATTCGCAAGTGGTCTGAAAACCGGAACATCATCAGCGCTTGATGTTGTAGAACACAGGAAAAACTTTGTAATTTGCTACTGAGCTGCGTAATATTCATGCCGCCACTACGCAGACTAATGATTTCAAAATATGGCAATGCAAATGCCTACCGGACTAAGCAGGTGTCACGGCATCTATGAGCTGCTTACCAAATCGTATCAAGTCACAAATCTCTGCAGCTACTGTGGTTTGATTCTAAACGTAGGTATTCTACGTCTCAAGGTGTGTGACGGCATTTATAACCAAATAGTACAATTATGAGACCTGCATTTACGTAAGTTAATAAGAAGTTTGCCGAGAGATTGCCGAGGGTGTTAGCCGAAAAGGTACCGATCAGCACAAAAACTAGTAAAAAACGGTACGCGCCAAACCATGGCAACATGATACAATCTTGACTAGAATGTAGCACAGTTGTGAAGCCGAAGACGTAACGTGTTACTGTCTGTGGTCGAATACGTTTGAATACATTTCGAATGAAGTGCACTACAGGGTTCCGGTAGCGTAGAGGTTAACGCGTCTACGTCAACCACTGCGAATCTAGAAAACTAGAGATACAAGACTGGATTCCTCGCGGTGCCCGCCCTTCATGCCGGGGTGAGAGGCAGGCGACGCTATATAGCCTCAGCCGCTGAATGCGTTGTAAAGCCCCAATGATACACAACGCGCAGTATCTAAAGTATTAAGATATGGCTACTTGGGCAGAATTCGTAGAGGGCTTCCATATTTGATATGGCAGCGTGGCCGCATTCGGAAGAGCAGCCTCGCTGCCATATTGAGGACCTTTACGATATGGAGATTATTTTAACGTCACGCTGATCAGTTAACATGCGCTCGGGTGAGGGGCCAAGTTGACCTCCCCCGAAGGTTTTTCCAGAGTGGTTTCCGAACGGCGCTGCGTAGCCGCGCTAAATTTTGCATAGCTGTAGACAATTGAATAGCGGATCGTTTAACATCAAACATTTAGATTTACCTTGGAATGTCGCTGATTTATGGCAGGTCAAAATCAGGTCATGGTTTCAGCCAAGGCAGTTTCTAAGGAATCGTTCAATCGGATACAACAACGGAGTGCTTGACGAAGCCATACATCTCTGAGATGTTTTCTTACGCGCCGCGAATATTGAATGAGCAAATTAGGTTGACCTAAGATCAGGTATAAAGGCCAAACCAAGGTCAAAACCAACCTGATTTATTACTCTAGGGCTTGCTGTATGGATAGTTTCTGGTGCTCATTTCGAAATTATTGACAGCAGGAACCGCGTTATGCATCTTACATTGACTTCTTAAATGTCAGAAAAGGTCATTGACCGAAGATGACCGCGGGTCGACATTTTGTTTTAGGAACATACTGCCCAGTGTAATCCTTGTCGCTTATTCAAATGCAAAACTCAGAGCAGTCCTGTATGATTTCTGTCGCCATGGCCTTGCAAAGGTCAAACAAGGCCACCGACCTCAAATGGGCTTGTGACTTTTTGCTTAGAAACAGTTGCCTAGGTTCTGGGGGCACTTTGGAGACCAACCTGGAATTTGACCTTGATTGACCTTATCTGACCTGAAGGTCATGATCCAGGAGACTCAAAATTCGACCTAAGTGATTTGACATACAGTTCAATACACCCTGTAAATTTGGTGCCTCTAGCTATCTCAGTTTCCGAGATCTCAGGCGGGCTAAATTGCCCCACACCGGAACGAAGAGTATCTAGCCGGCCACCCGGGCGCGTGTTAAGGGACGCAGCGTGGCTATTATTGAACACTGGTTGGTTGCCGTGAACGCGAAGTCTGGAGCGCACGCAGACTGCGGTATTTTCAAGCCCGGAACCTTGCAACACTCGTGTGGAGCGGAAAGACACCTGAGCGATAACTGTGCGTTTATTGGATTGCGGGTCTCACTGGTCGGCTGAGGTCTTATTAGGAGGGTGTTGATAACCAAAGGTATCTAGAAAGACGTAAGTGGAAACTGCGTTTTATGAGCATATCGTTCCGTTTAAAATGCGAGCTCGCACGTACTCCGCCAAAGTTTCGTGCCAATCTGGCAGCCTTTCTAACATGTTATGTAAACGCGGGTGCCGTTAATCATTGAAATTTGCTGATTAGCAGCCGACCAAGCTTTGCACCGTGCTAGACGGAGTCTTATTCAGGGGCCCCACCCTGCGAAGACGGACCCTTAAATAACGGCCAGAAGGCTCTTTGCACCGATCGGAGAACCTCTGAGTTGATATGTGCCTGTAAATTGGTGAGGTACCACCGTACCAAAAAGTCGGCTCCATTTTGGCATGGACCTGAGGACCCACTTCCCAATCGGCTGCAAAGCCGGGGTCGGTAATTTACGCTGGCCGGGGGCTTGTATCTGTCAGGGCCAACAGTACCTAACAGAGGGCCCAATGCTCTCAAGGGCCCCGTGCCGACTAAGAGAAGTGGTCGATGAGGCCCGAAGAAAGGCCTGGGGAACCCACCAGAACGGACTATCAAAGGCCCAGTTGGAGGACATAATGGCTTGAAGGACGGGCCAAAGTTTACGTAAGAATCGCAGCCTTTATGGCCGCGACCTGAAATATTAGCCGGAGGTCCTTTTGCACCGTTTGAGGAGCCCTGAGACAATGCATGTACCTAAGTCGGCTAGAGACTACGAACACGGAACAGTCGGCTCCGTGTCTGTGTGAGGAGCCCTTGAGACCCGGTTGCCAAGCAGAAACGAGGCCGGGGTCCGCGATTTGCAATGTTCGTTTTTTTTGACCCAATGAGGGGCTCCCGTGTCGGTTAAGAGCTACAATGCCGAACAGGGGTCCTGTGGCGGGAAGTGGTCCCGAAGCGGAGCGGTGTCTCCGACCGGGCCCGAAGAGGGGCCGACGAGTTTCTGGGATCAAATATCAAGGGTCCGACGGGATGGATGAACAGTCCGAAGGGCTGACGGTAGGTCACATTAAGGACCTGGGCCCATAGGACCGTGATTTCAAATGTCAGTAAGATTATTTCCTGCACCGATAGGAGCCCCTGAGACAGACCTTTCTTAAACTTCGGCCAGAGACCACGAGCAACAAACAGTCGGCTCCGTGTTGGTTGGGGCTCTGGGGGCTATTTCCCAAGCAGGGACGAGGCCGGGCCCGGAGTTTACATTGGTCTGACTTTTGCATCGTTCACAGGCCCACAGTACCTAACAGGGCAATCAATTTCAACAAGGGGCCCCGAATCGGTCAGAGGAAGATTTGCTCAGCAGGGACGGGAACGGGAACCCGAATGACAGGGGGCCTCTTGCGTTGGTCGGGGTCCTCTGACAAGTGATGGAAACAAGAAGTTATGATGAGTGCTCACGTTGAGGTAATGGAAGGGCTCTGTGCCAGTCAGCCCCCCCCCCCCCCCCCAGTACCGAACGGTGTGCCCGCCGACCCTTTTCCAGCCTGGGCCCGTTAAGCCCAACTGGAGTACTTTATGCCAATTACTTGACCGCCTGCAGTGAGCAGGGATGTAGTTGCGTTAATGACAGTTCATGCGTCGATCCGGGGTCAAATGCACGGGTCAGAAGGCCTCCCGCGTCAGGGAGCGGACATGTGGCATGATGTATCATCCCTGTAAGGGCCTCCGGATCGGCCAGAGGATGCCGCCCCGTGCCACAGGAACGACGGGCGGAAAAAGCACGGGCGATGGAACAGCATGGCCCTTCGGTCCTTGACATCGAACAACAGTGTGCCGGGTGGTGTTGTACTCAAGGGAGCCCTTTTACCGGAAATCAGATATAATTATTGTTGAGTGGAGTAAGGCTCGTTATTGCTGAATAGGGTGCGTCAAAATGAGTTCAAACGTACGAGGCCATCCCATGTTTCCTTGAGAACCTTCATTACTTTGCAGAATCGGCGAGTGAAACAAATACCATCAAAAGGTTTGAGCCTGCGCGCCGGGTACCGACAGTGTGTGCTTAATGCGCCTGCGTTAACCACTGCGCGTCTGGGAAACCACAGGTACGGGGTTCGATTCCCCGCGTTGCCCGCCCTTCCCACTTGGGTGAGAGGCTGGCGACGCCATATATAGCCCCAGCAGCTGAGTGCGTCATAAGCCTCAATACCACGCCCGTAGTCCCCGGGAGCAAGGATAGCGGTGGCTTGGGTTGCGATATTCGTAAAACTGAAGAGCGCTGGACAGTGCGAGTAACGCCATGGGGCGGGCGCCGAGCGCGTTAGCGGTGGCTTGGGTTGCGATATTCGTAAAACTGAAGAGCGCTGGACAGTGCGAGTAACGCCACGGGGCGGGCGCCGAGCGCGCGACGATCACCATCGTAAAATAATGTCTCTGAATGTTTTTTTTTAGAATCAATTCGTACGTTCAAAGATAGCACTGGGCGATTTTTAACACCTTTGATGTTGTAGCCCGGACAGATGAATAGTAATAAAACGGCGGCCAAAATTTTAGCATCACTTCGCGGTGCTGTAAAGACCAGTACATTATTGACATCAATCTAAAAACCGCACAGATGACATATGTGCATGAAATATCTCGATGTGGTGCTCTGAAGCGTTAAAAGGTACTTCCTTCAGCTATGTCCGTATTTTTATCCAACTGTTGGCCACGTCCTAATGTTAGCCGAGGGGGACGCCCAACGCTGTGTCGCCTCAGGAGACTGCAACGCCTGACATCGAGCTTTTTGTTACCAGGACATGCGAGCGCGCATACTCAAAACTACGTCACACGGTTTTTGCGACTACTTGGTTCTAGCTGAATGCTGAATGTATTCAGACAAGACATGGTCAAGCCGTGTTAGCACAACTTGTTGGCCCATTTTGATCTTCAACATACATTCACGGAAACTGCTATCTCTGTACAGCCCAGATAAGAATTCTGGCAAGGTTTCTAAGTTATGCCGGTTTAGAAGATCCACTGGATCATTGCACAATGAGGAGCACCGGCGATTTATTTCATGCAGCTATCAAACGCATGATTTTGTCAGTTTATCTACCATAAACTGAAGGTACTCTTGATATCCCGGTACAATGTGGCCTTTACTCCAGTTAGAGAGGGAAAAATTTGCAATATATATATATATATATATATATATATATATATATATATATATAAACATATGCTTAATAATAAATGGACCATATCCGGCGATTTGGGGGGCCATTTTATTATCATGGGGCCCTTTGTCAATCCTGTGCTTCCCCTGCCAAAGCTCTGACTGCGTCCCTGGACAACGCCCCAGGGCACAACCTGGGCACGACCCCTGACCTTCCGCGGTCCGCGGCTGACGGCTGCCGGCTCAAACCAGCGGTCATTGCTCGTCCCGGCTGCCGACTACCTGAACAAGACGACGCTTAACACAGAGCTCAGCACAATTATGCCTCAGTTCTTTGTCTAGTGTAGCATCTTAAAGTTAGCTGCAGAGCCGATTTGGGTTGAGATCACTACTTCCCGTAGCCAAATTGGGTGAATGACCTTTTATCTCAAAGAATCGCGCGCATCTCGGCCACGAAGACAGCGTGTCGTTATGCAGGAGGCTTGATGTAATGGGAAAACTGTTACATAAGACTGCATTGCCAGAACGCCCATCCATTCGGTCATCATGTTTGGTATTTGTACTGATGCAGTGGAATGCAGCACGTACAATAAGTGTCATTTGAAGGCTTATTCAGTCGGGTCGGCATGAAGTCTTTTGAGGACATGCTGGCCATGCTCTGTTGAACATTAAGATTTCGGTGATTGGTGATTTCGGGAGAAAAATGCGTTTTTGTCGAGCAACCTCCATAGTTTTCTCCCTAAGACTGAAAGCAGTAGGATCTCTGATGGCACAAAGCTCAGTTATGTGTAGAATTGTATGCCTCTGGAGGCTACTGTGAGTCCTGAACGCTCTCTGTGCTTTCATCCATAAAGAAACTGAATAGAAACTGACAACTGAGCAAAACGTTTAATGACTGGAAAGCTGCTTGATGTAAAAAGTCCTTCACTTAAAGGATAAATCTCAGGTTTTTTCCATTCTGCGAATTTCCAAAGCAGAGACAGGCACATTAACTAAGCGAGAGTCAACAAGGAATGTTTGCGCAGCCCCGAGTTATATGTGGAGGAAGTGGTTTTAAATGACATTACGACGCTGAAAGTCGGAATGTCCCGAAAATGCTACCTACCCACATCATATGGTTGGCATCATTACTTTTTCGTCAAGGATTAAATCATTGTGACGATCTAATCCGCGTGACCATCAAGGCATCGGAATTAATTGGCTGGTTTGCTGCATTTAGATGCTCTGAGCTTGACATGTTTGCTGAATGACAGTCGAGTATTTCGAATGATGCCGGGCAATTTGATGGACGTGGCGGGTGATGTGGCCGTACGTGACAACCTGAGATGAAGCGCGGACTCCGTCGGGAGATGGTGGCTGACAATTGTGCTCGTGGCTTTGTGAGAAGTGCCACTCATGTTTTCGTGGCAATTTTCAATTCTGTTCAGTGATTTCTGAACGGAGTGCAAGGAATTATCATATTTACGGTATGTACATATTATGGCAATGTCATCGGAAGATAACAAGTAAGATATGGTTATTGGAGCGCTGCCAAATATATTAAAATTGTTTGTCATGGCGTTTAACAGTATCGTGGATGTGCAGCGACCGTTAGGAGGTCCGTTTTCCATAGAATATGTTGGCCAAAGCGGCGCGGGACATTTTAAACAAATTGTCTACTTCATGGCAAGAATCGTACAAATGACAAACAAAATGTTATTTATTACCGAAAGTCTTAGAGTGAAAAGTAAGTAGTCGATGTAGGATGTGATTTGCGCGTAATGTGTGCAATAAAACCGCAGCTTTGCGTTCTCTAGGTGCAGATCTCTTTAACAAATGTGCACCTCCAATCAAAATTGCACGCTCTGTAACGTGAATTTTATGGAACACATCGCGATGTTTATTGTAGAGCTCCTTCGTTTCGGGCTGCACGAAGACGGTTACTGACCATGCGTCCTCGAAGGGCGCCAAATAAACAGACCCCTCCATTGGGCGATAATTAGCAAAATTACTGTTAGCTTTACCTGGTTTTGGCAGCTGCCATTGTTCTCTATTTCCACGCGTTAGGAAATAGTTGCATTTCGTTGAAAAATAATCACGTATTTTCAGAGTAGGAAGGGGCAATTTCAGGCCGACAGTAAAAGTGGCCGCGCAGGCTGTACGGTACCGTGGACGGCTCACCGTCATTTTGAATGACTTCCTTTATCTATGTGGGCAGGTTAACGTCTTATATTTTTTATTGACCGTTGAGTCGAAACAACTTATATCGGCGAACATTTCTGGGGGCAAGTTCCACAAACTCTGGCCTTTAACTATCCAAAGAAACAGAGTAGATAGACTCTGCCACACCAACGCCTGTTTCGAGCGGCTCAATAACGGAGCTTCCATCTGGGAGTCATCAGCAGGACGTTTGCTAGAGTGCGCTTGCCTGCCAGTGATCGAGCCAGACTCCACGTGTGACCCAGTGGCCTCTCTGATGTGAATTCGCTTATTACAAGCGGAGCCGCCGGCTCGGTGAGCCATGCTTGATGTACGAACAAAGTCTCATCTTGAGGGCCGCGCTGGGCCGTCGCTCTTTCTGAAAGCTAACATCTATACAATCGCTGATCGCAAGTTCATGCAATTGCCAGCAGCAATAGGACCACTTCTTTAAAGGTTGCGCTAGATAAATAGGCATCTATATGCAAGTGGTCTGATCAGGAGAGCTGGTCCGGCAGCATTGCAACATTATCGCGCTCCATCTCCCAAATTGGATTAACATGGAAAGCGTAAAACTTTCAACAAGCGAAAAAGAGAACTGAAAAGCACGCACTAAAATCAGGTCCAGATCCTGCCGATCCGGGTCCAGACCCCAACGATCCGGGTCGCCTCAGCACTAGACTGAAATATCTTGATAGGGGAGAAAGCTGACAATCGTAGAGGCATGAGTCTGTGTGTGCGAACGGCCACGCGCGCGCACGCACGAACCACAGCTGTGCACGATTCGGACGTTTGTAAGGACTGATGCTAGGATTCAGCGACCAGAGCAGATGAGGACGTGAAGCCGACTACGCGGCGTAGATGACGGTACCGACCACAACCCGCTGGGGATCTCAAATCTGTCCGAATTTCACCGGCCAAAATATCCGCGTTCCGTCCGTCGTGTCCGTGTCCAAAATGTCAGAATGTGTGGTCCACGACTGTTCGACCAAACCTTCAAACGGCGAGCGGCTGGTGTCACTTCTCCGAAACCGATCCGAATTACATGACACCGGGGCCTCAATCGAAATAGATTGAACCACGAAACTACACGGGTGTGTATCTCGGCTTTCTTGTTTACTCCAGAATCCGTCCTAAACATTTGCCTATCTTGCAATGCTCGCACGCAGCAACATAAACCAGGAACCATCGCCATGTGATCGACTCGGTCGCTGAGTCGCCGGGCTTGACTCCGCCGCTGAGTCGCCGAGCCTGACTCTGATCGCTGAGTCGCCGAGCTTGACTCCGCCGCTTGAGTCGCCGAGCCTGATCGGGCTGACTGCAGGTCGCCTTCCGACCAGGTCTCTTGCGAACTGGCGCGCGAGACCCCTTCTATGCCGCCTTATGAAAGATGGGCATTCAAACGCTGTGACAGAAGCTGCTGGCGTCGCTCGCCGACGTTCGGGATGCATCAGCTCAGTTTTCGGCATCATTTACAGACCACCTGATTCCTGTCACGTCTGTTATCGCCGCGCAAGGCCTCTTTCTGCTCACGCTAAGCAATGGTTGTTACGTGAACCCTGATCCCTATCAACCGACCGCGCAATTACAGGCAACGGCAGAGTTTAGTGGCGAAAGGTGCCGCAATGCTCTGCACGGTCTGTCCTGCCCTCCAACGTCGGCTGACCTTTAGCGCGGCCGTCGCCACCGGCCGCGGACCGCACCTGTTAAGAACAATACCGAGCACGTAAGGCGACTCAAACCCACCCCCGTCACGGGTAGGCGGATCGGAAGGCAGACACTCTAACCAACTGAGCCTCCGGGACGGGCTATTTGCCATTTTGACACACCAATATAACGAGATCTGGTGGTATATAAAGGCCACACACATCCATATCGATCCCATGCCTGCAGACCATAGATGCTGTGAGTTGTGCATTGGAGCCCAGCGTTATATGACCATGGGCGAAATTCATGCTAAGGCATGACGCTAGTGCAGCGATGGCGCTGGTCACTGGCTTTGTTTTGGTAGCATGCACAACAGTGGCTGAAGTTGTATAGGCTTTATAGAATTGTGGGTAAGGAAGAGAGGATGTTGCAGTAGTCTGGCATTGACATCGACGAAAGGCATCGATAAATAAACGAAGCCTCAAATAAATAAAAAATAAATAAACCTCAGGCGACACCTGGAGGTGACCGAAGTCGGCCATGCAACTGTCACCGCCTGGTGCGAAGTACCGGTCACTGACATCACTCCGCCGCGTCGCCCCCGGGCGGGACCGACGCTGCCGTGTCTGCCTTGGGCGGTGGACGGCGGGCGGCCGGGAAGATGCGTGACCGGTCGGTGGGCGGTGGGCGGTGGGGAAGGAGTCGTGGCCGGTCGGTGGGCGGTGGTCAGGGGAGGGAGTCGTGGCCGGTCGCCCGGATGGCGGGCACGCTGCTCCGGCCGCCGACGATCCATAGCCCGGGGGCTAAAGGCCTGATCCCGCTGTAGCCCGGAGGTGGCATGCGGCCAGGTAGCAGGACGCTCGGCCAGCTTGCCGTCGGCACTGATACACTGCGGTCTGCCTGCCTGCGGCACTCGTTTGAGACGATGAGTGTTCGGAGCAGGAGCGTGAGTGGCAGGAGCACTCAGACTTACTTCAGGGCGGGAGGCTGAGCACCGCACTATCACATATATCCTGAGGCGTGGTCCCGGTCCCAAGAGCTCCGATCACACGTGAACTGACTGAGCTTTTGTTTTGTTTGCGGTAGGAGGCGTCATGTCCTTGGCAGTAAGACGAATCTGTCGATTGGTACGCCTGTCGATATGGTGCGGCTGTCGATATATTACGCCTGCCCTGGCTTTCACAGCACACCTCTCTTTTTCTCCCTTCCAGACGGCGCACTGAACTACAGTTTTTCACGTGTTCAGAATAAAAGCAGATCAGGCACTGAACGAATACATGCACCCTGATCATTCGTGACACACACACACACACACACACACACACACACACACACACACACACACACACACACACACACACACACACACACCACACACACACACACACACACACACACACACACACACACACACACACACACACACACACACCACACACACACACACACACACACACACACACATACACGCATATCTGGCGTTGGTGTGCAGTGTATGCTGCCACGCTGGACACGTCGGCGGTTGACGCAGCGCAGTGGGCCTGGTGTAATACACATACAGGGCACCGAAGACGGCCAGCAATGCGACGCCCCGGGAGTCTGGTTGTCTCGAGCGAAACAACGAGCGGGTGGGTGTATCGCCGCTCACTGTCCTCGAACCCTGTTGGCCGACGGTCGCGGCGCACTCCATCTCTTTTCCAGCCAGAGAGGATCTCCTCTCCATTCATGAACTAAGTTTTGACGCAGAAATCGTTTCGCATGTCGTGTACCGACATGCTTCGGGTTAACAACGAAACCTTCAGCGCAGAACTCCGCAGCCGTCGAAGGGAGCCAAGCCTGGACACCGGTCCGGGTCTTCATCAACAGCGGGTCGTTCGCCTGAGCGCTAACCTTTAGCTCGCACGAGCCGCAAATGGCCTGAATTCGTTTCGACGACTAGACGTCATTGATTTGTGTGAGCGAAGCGTTCTCGTTCGGCGGCTGTTCCAGTGGCTAGGTACGAGCGCTGAGCGCAGTTCAGAGGCGCAGTCAGGGCACGCGCGAGGGTCGGCAGGAACTAGCTGTGGAGCACAAGTGTCGTGAATGGTGAGAAGAGCGTGAGTCAGCAGAGACGGCAGAAGACTCAGACGTGCGCGGGTCATCACGGACGGCAGAAGACTCAGACGTGCGCGGGTCATCACGGACGGCAGAAGACTCAGACGTGCGGGGCCATCACGGACGGCAGAAGACTCAGACGTGCGCGGGTCATCACGGACGGCAGAAGACTCAGACGTGCGCGGGTCATCACGGACGGCAGAAGACTCAGACGTGCGCGGGTCATCACGGACGGCAGAAGACTCAGACGTGCGCGGGCCATCACGGACGGCAGAAGACTCAGACGTGCGCGGTCATCATGGGCGGCAGAAGACTCAGACGTGCGCGGGTCATCATGGGCGGCAGAAGACTCAGACGTGCGCGGGTCATCATGGACGGCAGAAGACTCAGACGTGCGCGGGTCATCATGGACGGCAGAAGACTCAGACGTGCGCGGGTCATCATGATGCAGAAATTGAAAAAAAAATGCCTGCAGAAGTTCACTCGAGCAACGCAAAGGCAATAAATAAATCAAACATAATCATCGCCGTTTGGAGGTGATTGCGGCGTCACAGCGCCATCACCGACGCGTATAGAATAGCTCACTTCTTTACATTGCTTTGAACGGCTCATAATTAATGGCGCCATCAACGGACCATTGTCTTAAACAAGATTGCGAACAATTCCTGGCAATATTGAGCGGCCTTATCTGTTTCAGATTGAGACAGAAACGACCGCGGCACACCCGAGCGGAAAATGGGGTCGCACTGTCGTAAATCCGAGCTGTTGGATACAAGTGTCGCCTGAGTTTTACATTGTAAATTAGGTCTCTAGAAATACTCCCTTAATTGTCATAACTTCAGATTCAGTGGCCCACGCACTAGCTTCAGCGACTGAACCCAAGTTAACGGGCCCTGACTGAATCAGAAACCACCACGACGCGTTTTGAACGCAGCCCGAATGTCTATCACCTGCAGCACAAGGTATGCTGCTCGAGGATGTAATGCATCCTGACGCTTTGAGCAAGTGGATGCAAAATGGACATGGAAGCCAGCCTCCACTATCATTTTGCGCTTCCTGGGAATAATCACGGTGATGGTACGCAAACAAATGTATATTCGCCAGGCATGCAGGGTCTGTCTTTGAACCTAGCGTTGATTTAAGACCGCGGGCAAGCCAAACAAGTTTAGAGCTAAGCGTGTGTGCTGCGAACAGCGAAGCCTCTGCCGCCAGTTTTGCGCTCTGGCTTCAGAATTGACTTAAAAGGTGTGCAGAGATGTTTTCTCCCAGAAGAGAACTTCGCAACGAAAGAATTTCGGGTTATATTATTGTTTCGTTTGTATACCCTACAAATCATCTGGCTTTCGAGGCAGGAAAATCCACCGCTATGGATTGGAGTGGCGTTAGTCCTTGCCTGCTGCGCCTGATCATTTTTTATAACATGAGCTTTCTACAGAAGCCTACATGCCAATGTCCCAGCCAAAACCACAGACTGATGCTGTTCGGTTTGCGCCAACATTGTCGCTGCTGTTAATAATGATATACCAAAACGCACAATCTACCTTCGTAAAACACAGCTTGTTTCCCCACCTGAAGCAGACGAATGTGGTGCGATTGAGGCTTTAAAACGTACTGCTATTGGGGCTATGTTGTGTGATTGGGGCTTTACAACGCAATGCTGTTGGGGCTATGTTGTGCGATTGGGGCTTTACAACGCACTGCTGTTGGGGCTATGTTGTGCGATTGGGGCTTTACAACGCACTGTTGTTGGGGCTATGCTGTGCGATTGGGGCTTTACAACGCACTGCTGTTGGGGCTATGTGGCGTCGACCACCTGTCACCTGGCAGGAAGGGCAGGTACAGCGGGGAATCGAACCTCGTTCCTCTGGATTTCCGGACGCGCAGCTTAGCTACTGTGCTTCTCCGGTACCCCTGCAGATCGAGTAAAGCTTGCGGAGCGCTGTGTTACACACGAGCCACCTGATTGCTCAGATGTCACGTGATCGGTATGACGTAATGCGCCTACTCGCGACCAACAGCTTGCGGGGATTGCTACTGAATTTCAAGTGCCTGGATGATGGCTTCCGTGACTCGGAGAACTCCATACCACCACATGCTACACGCACGAAAGTCATATCTTGGCACTGATCACCTAAAACATGGTCTGTATCGGCAGCTTCCGTAACAAAGAAGATATCTGTTAAGTTCAGAGTGTGCGGCTCCAAAGGTTGCCGAGTCAGAGGTCCCCATAGCAGAGAGGTGCAACCCAGCTTCAGCGGGCCGTACAATGTATGTTAAAGCTATTGGGTCGCAAGACGGCTGTTCATCGACCAACATATTCCTTATGATCTCACCTGCCCACCCCCCGCCCACACCTTTCTTCCCCGGACAGCTACAACTTAGCCACAACGGCAAAAGAGTGTCGATCTGAACGAATGTCGATCGTTGGTCACGCCCTATCTGCGAGGTGTGTATCTACACACAGCCCTTTTTCAGGCAGGATTCAGGCGAAACCGTTCTTCCATCCATCCGTCGGCCGTCAAACCGCTCGTCCATCCATCCGTCCGCCGTCAAACCGTTCTCCATCCATCCGTCCGCCGTCAAACCGTTCACCAATCCATCCGTCCGCCATCAAACCGTTCACCTATCCATCCGTCCGCCGTCAAACCGTTCACCCATCCGTCCGTACGCCGTCAAACGCAGCGCTGCACCGAAACATGCCATCTGAGCCTCTGTAATCAGGTAATACGGACAGTGAGGGCGCAAGTTGAGCACATTCCCCACACGTGCATATTGTCACGGAGCACCTTCAAATGCGCACCGCTTGATCGCTCTGCGGCAGTCTCCTCCACTCTACGAATCCCAATCGGCTCCGTCACCGCACAACAGCACTCGGAGCCCGCCTAGTCTAACCATGTGACACACGTTTGCCGCTGCTGGCGTAGGCCGCACCCGGCTGTCTGCCAGAAAAGCACGCCCCCAGTAATGGGGCCCGCAGCTGCTACCCGACCTTGCGCCGGTGACACCCTCCGTTTGACGCGGACACTTGATGATATGAATTCTGCAGGGGTGCGGCCGACAACAGGCGGCACGTGCCACGCGTCGCCGATCGATTCGAGACCGGCGCCACAGCTCTTCCGCCGAGCCTGCGCGCCAGATGACGCCAGTGTTGTTGCGGTCTGTTCGCGCGGTTTCTTGTAGGGCGCTCGGGGTCTTGATAACTTGCAGACAGACAAACAGTGAAATCTGAACCTCTCTCAGCAACCACTATGAATGAGATATGGCTTCATCAAAAGCGTGCAAATTACCCATTTAGCTGTCCCGATTATGAAATGATCGCAGCCTGAGCTTTTTCTTTTACAGTGCTCCCCGATGTTTGCCTGAAGCAAGTCATAACACACCATATTCCATCAAGATTGATCAGGTTTAGGTGGGGGATGATGCGTGCGAAGTTCCGGGGACGGAACCCGGAGGAACAGACGGCGAGGGGAACGGGTACAAAGATGTTTTCATGACCGGGAATGTACGGCTCATTGAAACAAGGTTATCATGGGTGTAGAGGCCGTCGTTGTTACATTTGCACAATTTGTATTACACTAACACGAGCAGGGGCATGAGCAGGGGCAGTACCAGCCAGTTGATTGGAAAAAGCTGCATTGGGTATCTATTTTGAGATCAAGCGTTGTGCAATACACTCGAAAATTTTAGTGTTGTGATGCCCGGCACTAGGCATGTGAAGCATGCCAACATCCCAGTGGCCTGCATATGGACAAGACAGTCCGATATTGTCTGATGCCCGGCACCAGGCATGTGAAGCATGCCAACATCCCAGTGGCCTGCATATGGACAAGGCAGTCCGAGAATGCCGGTGGGAACAATTAGTTTGATGCCCAAATCGTTATGGCTATTGTACCTCCTGTTACGATGACATGTCATTGGCGTCATTTCGCATGTCGCAAAACGTTACGGTGGCGGAGTCAGGTAGCGTAACAATAAATCCTATACATGAGTGAGCGAGTATATATATATATATATATATATATATATAATATGTACTTATACCTATACTTTGGTGAATGATTCGTGTGCATCGACGCTAAATGTTTGGACGGGGATCGTGGGTGATGATCAAATTGACCCCTCACCTAGCATTCCAAATAAATCAGTGGCAAAACTATATTACCTGTGTAACCGAGCCATTCAACCATTCGGGTTATCAATGATCAATCATCAATCATCACTAGTCGTCAACCTATGAAACCATGTCATTACTGGTGGTAGTCCTGAAGACAATGCAGTAATAAGAGCTAATCACCTGTGATTTTAATCCCCTTCTGAGGATACCCAAATCGGCTACCGCCGCTTTCAAGCCATTTATGTTGAAATTATAGAAACTGTTTGAATGCTATGAAGCAGAGTTTTAATTTGGCAATTTCTACTGCAGATACTTACATCCGCCTCTAGCCAACCTATGCAAAATATACATGCACTATACACATGCTCAGTGCCCACGAACAACCTATGCTGGTGTCACTGTGTCTCCGCTCAGATCATTAAACTGCGACGTGATACAAGCTGTTTTACCCCAGGCTTTATCCATCCGGAACGACTTAAAGTGAAGCAAGATCACGAAAATGGAAGCCATGCCTAAAACGGACACCTCATATTCACTTCCGCTCGCAGAAAACCCTTGTGGACAGCTTACTAAATGTTATTTAGAGCCCACCTCGCAATGTGATGTTTATGCAAGCAGCTGGAAAGAATGCGCACGTGTTACGTCTTGTTTTTGCATTTCACCAGCATTTCACACCGCCGAGTAGCGAGATGATCAGAGAGGCCGAGCTTGGTTTCTGTCGTTTACATGTTGCGCAGGGCGGATGACCTGAGTCCAAAGTACCGAGCCAAAACAAGGTAACGACCTGTGGTTTACTCGGCCAGAGCATAGGCCTTTGATCGATACGTGATGATGAGGTACACCGTTGCAATGGCTGCTACCGCCAGATGAGCCAGCCGAATTGCCAGTGGGTGGTGGCCGTACGATCCGGTGGCTCCGCGGCCTAGATACAACTGTACGGAAATAATGCGCACGAGTCAGCACGGCTACCAAACGGGTCCGTACGAACTCCGACGCCTTAACCGCGAACTGAGATGAATCCTGTTTACGCCTGCTGGTCTTTAAGCCACACCCAAGGGCTGACTGGCCCGTGAAGACGAAATGGTCCAGCTGCGACGGCCTTCACAGCATCCACCGGCCGAACTGGAGGGGCGCCGACCATCGCACCCCCTCCCAGTGGCTGCCAGAAGTATTGTTATCTCCGGTCGACGGCCTGAAATAACCATGGGAACTCCGGGGCGGCTGGACCGCAATAACGACGCGGTCACGTGCGCTGCCGCCCCGCCGCTGCGGCCGGCAGCCGAGCTGAGCCTCCGGCTAAGGCCGGTCTAAGTCCGGCTTGGCCGCCGGCTGCGATTTGTGAGTTCGGCAGCTCGCAGTATGTGACGTTGATCATCATCCTTCGAATTTCGCGCTCGTATTCGGGCGCTGCTTTCCTGTGGTGTTTAATGAATACAGTGAGATGATGCCCTTATGTTGGCTTACATTTCGAGAGCATTGCTGACAAACAATGCTTTGCTCTTTGAATGACAGTCTCCGTACGGTATTCCCTTTCACATTTCCGGTTTTGATGTTCGTCATTTTTATCATTTCCCGTGCTCTCCATGCCCCAATATCGTGCTGTATCATCTGTATCTGTATCATCTCTGATCATCATCTAGACCCGATGCCCTACACTTGCCATTTATGCAACCTATCGCACGGTTTCAGATTTGTGTGTGGGGGAGAGGGGTTTATATAGGATCTGAATTGAGCTCCATTAAATCTGTGTTGCGTTGAGATGGCACCGATTTATTTTAAAATTGTCGTCGACCTGAGGTACGAGTAAGCCAACCATATTGATGGAGAGTACTGAGAAATCGACTTTCACAGAAACGCACCCATCACACAAAGTTCATCTGTTGATGCATCTTGTTGACCAGTCCATCGAACATTGAAGAATTGAACAGAAACAGAACAATGAATATCAGGCAAGTATATCCAATATACCAAACACCGGTACTATCTGCATCACCAGGCAAACCACACAGGCTTATAACAATAAAAGGCAACGTGCTTAGTGCTCGTGGGCCTTACGGGTCGATATTTCTGCCGACCGTTATGACCACGGTCGATATTTCTGCCGGTACCATGGTCTTGGAAAAAAGCTTCTAGTTCACGGGGCTCGGCTGCTGTCTATATTCCTGGCGATGCTGTTTTCTTTGAATAAGTACGCACTTTTTTGCGTCCCAGCTGCTATCGGTATTTCCGCCGGTAATGTATTCTTGGAAAAAGGGCAGATCTTGATGCGTCTCAGCTGCCGTCGCTGTTCTTGCCGCGACCAGGTTCTTGGAAAATCAAGCACGGATTTATATGCGTCTTGTCGGCGCTCTTTAGGTACCAGATTCCTGAAAAATCTCACGTATAGCATATCCATCAGCGTATGTTATAGATGTGCTACATACAAATATCCTATCGGTGAACCGGCCAGACCCATCCACGGAGGCAGTGTATCGCCCGGGGCAGTCTTTGGCGACGATCGTGCATTCCTTGCCACATGCAACGCTCAGAAGGCAAATCTGCACTGGCTATGACACCTTGTGGAAGTGGTGCGCGTCTCGCTTAAGTGTGTGCTTGACTGTTGTCATGGCTGCTTGGCATATGATAATGATCGATACAGACAGACATCGATGTGCTGGCTTCCTGGAAGGCCATTCGTTACTCAGGCCAACATTTACCGATGTCCGGCCACAGACCGGCATTCCCATCAAATGCACGACGGGGACTATATCTTGACCATTTAATTATCGGCGCCATTATGCCCAGTGTGTTGGCAAACAGTAGTTGGACATTTTGTGACTAGTGTGCATGGGTGTAGCCCTTAAGCACAAGCAGGCCTGTGTTGTGATTACTTTAGGGGACGCTACGCACGTCGCTGCGCCCCTTTTGTGGACCGACAGCGACTATAATGACCATATTAGCGTTCATGGGTCATGGGGCAAGCCATTAGTAATTTTTCGATCGAGCACCGTTTGTTCTCCCAGGTTTCTTGCTTTTGTTTTTAATGCAGTAAACATCACGTTGAAATGAAAATAAGCAGTGGAGTTGATGCAAAAATCGCAGCAACTTAAGGTGAGCACCTTTCCCAAATGAGCAAAAAATATAGAGGACAGCCGCCGGAGACGGAAGTATGTTACGTGGCCTCGTCACAGCGTCAGCAGCAGTCACCGCCACCACTTCCTCTTCAAGGCGCTGTTTTAACGCTTCAATGATGCAGTCCTGGAAGTACGCCGGGAGCACCCGACCGTGCTCGTTGGTAATATCTGTTCCGTACCTTAATGCCTGCATGTTGTCGGTGTTCAATTGATTGAAACAGAGACATCATTTTTGTGTGATATCCTGGAAGAGATTGCGTCTGAGGCGGTAAAAAAGTGAACAAAAGGGGATAGAGTGATGTATTGGCTCGAACTTGCGACTTAAGATACAGAGACGAAGGGAATATTTTTTAATCTGGAAGAGATGCGCGTCGAGAGGGAAGCTGCCGGCGTTTCCTCGAATGTGGCAGATGTTTCCGAACTTCGACACATGAGAAGTATGGAGGACGTTTGCCAGTGCCGATCAGTTCAGCTTTAGGTTTGATCCATAGGTCAATCAAAGTGGTGTCCGGGTAACGTTGAGGTTCTGGAGTTTCTGAGCGTGTATCTGGGGGTATCTGCGCACTAAGCTGAGGCTGTTGGTATTCCGTTTTTATCGCGCGTAAAAAATGGCAGTTTGTACAACCCTTGTCATGTGTTAAGTGTGTCCCACCCCAAGCCTTATCGTACTTTATCAGTCGATGGCCTTTGTGAGGTTTCTGTCACGGGCCCGGTTTTATCCCTTGTCTAGCGGCTTTTCGTCCTATGAAGTCATGTGCTCATTAAAAAACAAAGCCACAGTAGCCAAAATCAGATTCCATAACGCGAGCTGACAAAGGAGTTGATGCACCCCGCTGCCGTTTCAAAACTAAGAACGACAGGGTCTGGCGGAAGACACTAATGAATCGATGTTATTAGTCTTGCCATCAGGATTAGGTCTATGTTGTTACAAAAATAATTAATCTCGTTAGGTCAGTTCAAAAGCTCAGCTGTCCAGAAAATCTCCCTTTTCAGCTTTACATGCCTGTATGCACGATACCATCCCATTCGGCGTCAGGAAACCTTGACAGTTGTGTTTCTTGTTCAATTCGCGGTGTGATAGTGCACAGCACTGCCTGTTCGTAAATTAATAAAAGTGGCAAATAACTCAAGTAAATTAATAAGTAAATCAATAAAATTCTTAATAAAATTGGCTCCGTAAATGTAACGACGTCAATGGGAGTATTCACGGAAAACCAACGTTGGGGTCACGTCATCCCCCCCATCCCCCCCCCTAATCGTTCCGCTTAATCTTCAGAGTGCAAAGGCTCAGCCGTCCCTGCAGAGATGAGCACGCCTTCTGTAAATTGTGGAATCGCTATATTTATCGTAGTTATGATGGGGCAATGGACGTGGTCTCGAGGTGGGCGGGGGAGAGCCGATAGCCATTTTTGCCTTTGTTTCAGCTAACACCCATTGGGACACTACTAGATGTTCGCTTATAGTTTGTGGGTGCTTAGACCCCTCTCTGCTCTCTTTATCCTAAGTAGTTTGTGCACCCTAGAGTATTAGCTCATTGTGTCCAAGTTAATGTTCGTGAGGGTGCCTGTTCGGTTTTCTCAATCTTCGGTTTAGTGGTCCCAGCTTTCCACCGGGATCGTAGCTGTTGGCAGTGCAGATATTGCAGCTGACCAAATACTGTTAGATGATAAAGGTTTGCATGGGGAGAAAATGTTCGCAATACAGTAATTATTTCCACATTGTTCGTGCTGATCCAGTCTCGTAAAATTTGTTGATTTCTGTGCTTCTTGCTGGTTTTTTAATGTTTGGGATTCGTTCAATGCGTTAGATCCGTCTTTAAATTTGGATGAAAGTCAATCCACTGTGTGTGTATGGCTTTTCTAACAAAAGCTGTCCTGTGTCCAATCCTTTAATTCCTAACATGAAGCAGAAGTTTCATATATCCTGAAGCCTCCTGGTATCGACTGGCGAGACAGTAAAAGGCCCGATAGGATGGCTATATTTCCGTTTGCCGACGGTAAGAGCCTGGTGTGGGATGCCACATGCACCAGTACGTTTGCCGCCTACATCTTTATCTCTTCCGACTAGCCGCTGGCGCCGCAGCCAAAGTAGTCAAATGCAGAAAAAGCAGAAAATGCTGGAGCCTCATTCAGCGATTTCAGTTCCAACCAGTCATCTTTGAAACCAGCGGAGCCCATGGATGATTGATTTTGTCGAAGATCTTGGGGCTAGGCTGATTTTTCGAAGGTCTTGTGGCTGGGCTGATTCCCTTGTCGGGCAAAACATGAGAGAGTGTTTGGCTCTGGCAGCGTCCGGCTATTGGAAAAATCCGAGAGGGCGCAGCCATAGCGACATTCACATTACCTTCGAAAAACTTGTCCACGCCCATCACAGAGACGGCGTGTCGCGACAGCCTGCGGCGTCGCCAAAAGAAGAGGCCATAAACGTCAAGCCCCCAAGACTGAGATCGGCGGCAGAGCGCGACCTGCAACACGGCTGCTCAGTCTTACGGGTCTCCAAAACATGACCTGGTGCTGACCTAAGGGCCAAAGCTCGAGGGGTAATGGCCCCTCCATACCCGCCATACCCATACCCACCAGTAGCTCCGTCAGCTCATCACCTTTGTATTTGCTAATCTTAGAACTGTTTCTTTGACCGAATAACTTCTCAGCATTAACACTGTTGTAGGTAAACCTGTCAAAGTAGGAGAAATGTCCTCTCAGTTAAGTTGACGATGACTTTGTGACTGCAATTCACTAAAAGACTAGGTAGGAAGTGAACGCAGCACCGTAGCGTCACTGAGCGCCAATTTCTATTCTGACCCCAATCTGGCGGTGTTGATGTGATTGCAGGCCGGGTATTGGTCAGTCTGACAGGTCTGATCGACGAGCCGACCGTGTCAACTCTGCTCGCGCCGCTGTTACAATGCCTTGCGATGAGCAGGCCATAGTTTGGAAGATAAAGTGGTGGTGGATGTACGCTTTCGTCCAAACTCGTTTTGATTAGATCGATATGACATAAATATTATATTTTGCGAAATTGACTCAATTCAAATAGTGTATCGTGTCCTTCGTGTCGTTTGCGAACACGTAACAAATCTTCGACCGTTTTGTCTGCGTATTTGATGTTGGGTTCGAATATATGTCAGATATCACAAGCATAACCTTTGCGTGGATGCAGTTGTTGAATAGCCTGAATTGTCTAAGCGTTACCGCACAAGTTCTGACTGAACACAGGAGGGGCTCTCCGAGGCTCTGCTCCCACACTAGAGTTTCCCGCTTGCTTCGTTGCGACACGAAGAGGCGGCGGTGTTGGCGTCAGCGGCTCCGCTACAGAGAACGTGACGCTGACTCGTGCCATAGCTATACGGAGCGGATCTCAGTTAACACGCGCGGTGGGGGGCCTCTGAAAATTACGCGCAGTGGAGGGAGGGGAGGATCTCCCCCCCCCCATCTCGCGAGCCGTTAGAGTCGGAGTAACGAAATTCCAAGGTGGGTGGGCACTACAGGGAACTACGCTGTGTAAGAATAATGGCTCTTGGCCAATATCTTAAAGGTTAAATGAGATATACATGTCAAATTTGGAGTGTGCTGCATGGCTTGGCTTGTCATCCTTGTAAATCGCTGAAATTTTGTTCAAATGTACCGAAATGAGTTTAAGCTGTGTTGTTGATGTGATATGCAACGCCATAAACATGTAGTATTTGGTCTGACCGCGCTCCAGAGTGGAGCGGTCGGTCGGCCGATCGGCTGACCAGCCGGGCCGGCGGGCGGGCAGGCAGGCGGGCCGGCGGGCGGGCAGGCGGGCGGGCCGGCGGGCGGGCAAGCGGCCGATCGGCTGACCAGCCGGGCCGGCGGTTGAGCAGACGGGCAGGCGGCTGATTGGCTGACCAGCCGGGCCGACGGGCGGGCAGGCAGGCGGGCAGGCGGCCGATCGGCTGACCAGCCGGGCCGGCGGGCGGGCAGACGGGCCGGCGGCTGATTGGCTGACCAGCCGGGCCGGCGGGCGGGCAGGCGGGCGGGTGCAGACGATTTCCTGAAGAAACAGCTGAAGCGCACAAACAGTAATAAATGAAATATACTAACGCTTTGCTTTATGAGAGCAAACGACAGGAGTTATCACTACTGGGAACAGCTAAGCTAAATGACATGATTCACGTGTCAGTATTTGTGGTTGTGACAACGGTGCCGTTGGCCGAGACTGATGCTATTGACCTGTCATGAACTCGACCTGAATTGACCTCTGTGATCCAAAATCGCCCTACAATGACATTTCTCACAAGTCTCACAAACAACGCGAGCAACAATTCGCTTCACTCGACCCACGTCTTCCAGTCAGCAAGGAACTGAACTGAGCTGAACTGAACTGAATTCCGGACAACTAAACAGGAGATCGGCTAACGTAAGCGCCGGCTGTCGTTTCCACCAGGATACCTTAAACTCAAATTATCAGGTCACTCTATGATGAGTTATGAGTCAAAGCAGGTCTCCGCGCTGCGTATAGATTGGTGCTATGTGCACACTTTACTCGTATTCCAAGACTGCACAACTTGGAGGCCAACTTCTCACAAGTTGCGTGCTGCGTAGAAATAGTTATTGATGACATCCCTGAAAAGTCATGTCGTCACCAATGCGCATATGAGGCAATACGACCTTGCTGTTTATTTTAAATACCCTCAGCAAAAGCATGCTTACATCAGTTCAAACAGTAGTGAATGAGGGGTCAGATCTGGAAAAGTTTATTGTTGTAACAAATGGCCATGAAAATATGTCCATCCCTTTGATCGTATGGGTAGCAGATAATTGTTCACTGATTTTAAGGTAGGATATAGGAATATAGGGTGTTTGTATCATGAGATGTCCTCTAGTTCCTGGTTGAAATTTGACAAAATTTGGCTCATGGCTGACAACATTGTGCTTGCTGCTTAGAAATTACAATAGCAAATTTTGCGCTAATTTTGCAAAAATCTTGATAACTTATGGCTACATGCTGCGTGCTGCTCATATCGACATTTTTCAAGTGAATCGATTCCACGCACGGATCGCCCCAAAACGATTGACTCATGAGCCGATTCATGGTTCAGCTCGAGTCTAACACAAGTCTGATGGTCTGACCCGTGGCTCGATCTAACACAAGTCTGATGGTCTGACCCGTGGCTCGAGTCTAACACAAGTCTGATGGTCTGACCCGTGGCTCGAGTTAAGGCACAAAGTCTGAATGGTCTGACCCCCGTGGCTCGATCTAACACAAGTCTGATGGTCTGACCCGTGGCTCGATCTAACACAAGTCTGATGGTCTGACCCGTGGCTCGAGTCTAACACAAATCTTATGGTCTGACTCGTGGCTTGAGTCTAACACAAGTCTGATGGTCTGACCCGTGGCTCGAGTCTAACACAAATCTTATGGTCTGACCCGTGGCTCGATCTAACACAAGTCCGATGGTCTGACCCGTGGCTCGATCTAACACAACTCTGATGGTCTGACCCGTGGCTCGAGTCTAACACAAGTCTGATGGTCTGACCCGTGGCTCGAGTCTAACACAAATCTTATGGTCTGACTCGTGGCTTGAGTCTAACACAAGTCTGATGGTCTGGCCCATGGCTCGATCTAACACAAGTCTGATGGTCTGACACGTGGCTCGAGTCTAACACAAGTCTGATGGTCTGACCCGTGGCTCGATCTAACACAAGTCTGATGGTCTGACCCGTGGCTTGAGTCTAACACAAGTCTGATGGTCTGACCCGTGGCTTGAGTCTAACACAAGTCTGATGGTCTGACCCGTGGCTCGATCTAACACAAGTCTGATGGTCTGACCCGTGGCTCGAGTCTAACACAAGTCTGATGGTCTGACCCGTGGCTCGAGTCTAACACAAGTCTGATGGTCTGACCCGTGGCTTGAGTCTAACACAAGTCTGATGGTCTGACCCATGGCTCGATCTAACACAAGTCTGATGGTCTGACCCATGGCTCGATCTAACACAAGCCTGATGGTCTGACCCGTGGCGGTCTGTCTCGTTGCACATGAATCTTCGTCTGAGCGTCGTCCAACTGAGCAGCGAACAGCTGGCCTTTTCCCTCGAGCTGTCTGGCCGCATGTATCACGGTTCGATTTGCCTTGTTGAGACTGTCACGGGTGATAATTTTTTCCGACATCGGCCGCAAAAAATCTAGGTGAGGGGAATAAAGCTCCGAAGCCGTTTTCTCGTCGATGCGGGCATTTGACACGCGTCGAAAGATACAAATTTCGCTAAGATAGGCTTTGCCGTTTCGCAACTTGCCTTTCTGACCCTGTGCGCGGTGCCAATATCGCCAGTTTTTATACGCATCACCTGTGATATATGTGTACAGATATCACCCATTTTCATCCCTGACTTTTGCGAGGCTGACAGCGATGCTGACAACGCTCTCGCACTCAGTGTCGGGGGATGAAGTCACATTCACACACCGGTCATATACTGTAGCCAATTTTATGCAAATCGTCCCTTGTTTCCTCAATCAACCTCGAGATCCACCGCCTCATCCCGACCAAAAGTGGCTTATCGACTTGCTAAGTCACTTTTTAAGGCAGAATCTCAACCTATCGATTTGATGGATTTCTGGGATCACCGCCCACGATAAGCAGTGCTGATTCGTGACCCCTGACCCCACCCTTCGGCCGTGAAATTCTGGGTCAACAGCAGACTCGTACGGCGAAAGCTATATGTGCTGCAATGCTCGACCTGGTCCTTTCCACCCTCTGACATCAACTGACCTTTAGCGTGGCCGCTGCCACCGGCCGAAGGCTACAAGTCAGGGCCGACAGTGAGCGTCTAGAGCGGGTTGATCCCGCCCCGCCACAGCTGGGCGAATGGGAAGACAAAGACGCTCCAGGCTCATTTGTCCTCGGACCGTGCCTCCTCTTACACGGCTGCGCGCACAGTCTGGGTACTCACTGTACTGGGGACACAGGCGAGGACACACACTGAGGACACAGGCGACTGGCGGGAACCGTAGGTGATCCTGAGCTGATCGCGGCGGTGGGACTGCTCTTGATTCACAGTACAGCGTCCCCTGTCTGGCTGCGGACTTGTCCAGGGACACGCCCAGAGTGCACAGCTGGGTGTTGGCCTGTGCCCGAACAAGAGCTCAGAAAAGCAGCTATGAACGCAGCGTTGCACATTTAGCGTGAAGATAGGAGGCGTTGGCGTTCGTGGATGAACCTTTCCATTATTTCAAAGCCAGAGTAGAGAACGGTTGCTCGCAGAAAGGTTTCGGGGAATCTCTTCTATAGCTACTGAATATGCGTAAGGAAGCAAGACCTCGAGCCACCTGTTTGATCTCTGCCGTACAACCATCAAGAACGTAACGATGGGTCCCAGCTTTCATGTGAACGTGGGAGCTCCGTCTGGTTGCGAGGGATTAAGTGTCACGGTGCTTCCGGCTCGGTTCGTCGGTGCGACTAATAGTATCCGGTGTGCCTCGGGAAAAACAAAAGGCAAATGGCTCATGTTGCTCGGACAAGGCAGGTAGGCGGTCGTGGAGAAGACGGTTACACACACGTGCACATAGTTATGAGACGAAGGGAGGGGAAATTGCAGTTTAAACCTCCATGTTGAATGATGTGTAGTTGGAAAGGCGCGTGGCAACAAACGGAAATGGGGGAAGGCATATGAAATGCGAACAAAGCGACGCCGTATTAAAGGGAACGCATGGAAAAAATGTCAACAAGGAGGACGGGAATATTTTGGGTGAAAACAGACAGAATGAGGCGTGTGGATGGATAGCATAGGCTAGTGGGGGTTCACACGCAGGTAGAAAAGTGCGATATGGAGCATAACGGAAGCTATGTGTCCAAAGTTTCCAGGGACACTATTTTCCGTATGCGCACCATATGAGACACCGGCAGACGGAATGCCATAACGCAAAACAGGGGCAGCCTGGGAAAAACCTGCCAAGTAAAACCTGGGCGGTGGACAAAACATGATTCGCAACACCTAACAAGATAGGTGGGTACTGCGAAACATCACATCCTCTCTTAAAACCCACTCAGCGTTGCTGAAGGTCACGCCCAGCGAGGGTTGCGTGACATGAGCGCTAAAAATGATTACTTTTTTCGTAGAGCCCAACGCCTTAAATGTGTGAAGAGGGCAGTTATAATTATCGCGCGCGCATTCCTCACAAAAGGTATACTGTATGGTGATGCGATCCACGAGCGTTTTGTCTCCACTATGTAGAGTTCACGGCGCGATATCGACCGCGACAGTTATCCCGAGTGGAGAGGTAGACCGGCGGCTTGCAAGGCTCTGCTGGTGGAGCTATTCGTCTATACATGACGGATTTTTGTTTCCACCTCCGACCGCTGACCAAAATAACGGACATTCGTCTCCCTGCGTCCGCCAACATAATAGGGGACATTTGTTCACGCCTCCGCCCTCTCAACAAACAACGGACATTTGTTCACACCTCCGACCGCCAATAAAATAACGGACATTTGTTTCCACCTTTGACCGCATGCAAAATAACGGATATTTGTTCTCACCTCTGACCGTTGACAAAAAACCGGACATTTATCCTCTCCCCTCCGATTGCAAACAAAATAACAGACATTTGCTCCCACCTCGGACCTATGACAAGACCACGGACATTTGTTGCCACCTCTGACCGCAGAATAGTCTATTTACAATGGTAAGACACTGCCATTCCGGTCCGAGTACTGGTACTTTTAGATGAACACCAGATAAAACCAGCTTACATCCCAACAATTTTAAACACCAGGTAACCTTTTCCCAACCACAGCAAGCATGCTACTAAAAGCGCCGCCGAAATTATTATCATACCATGTCACTAGCACGGTTTTAATGTTGACCACAACAGGACAAATGACAACTGAGACACGCTCTGCTGCTTGCGAGAAGTGCTTCTAGCTGATCGGTTAGCAACAGCACGCATCCTCAGCGTGACCTGTTCGCAGCTCCCTGCCACTGGTGAGGAGCGTCAGCCGCCGGCGGACGGGATCACATAACCGCCACTGTTAGCAGCTCGCTGCACCAGCGTGAGAGAATGGAGCGAAATACCGTCACCGCCAGCAGCGCTCATTGAGCCATATGAATTTCGTCTATCACTGAATATCCCAGAGGACCAAGAAAGCTTTTATCCGACTGTTAGGGAGATCTCACCTTCCAACAGTCAGACGGCGCACTAATGAGAACATTCCCCTCTCTTCCTTCCTCTCTCCCTCCCTTCTCCTCTCTCTCTCTCTCTCTCTCCTCTCTCTCTCTCTCTCTCTCTCTCTCTCTCTCTCTCTCTCTAGTCCTCTTCGTCTCTCTCTCTCTCTCTCTCTCTCTCTCGTCTCTCTCTCTCTCTCTCTCTCTCTCTCTCTCTCTCTCTCTCTCCTCTCTCCTCCTTCTCTATCTTCTCTCTCTCTCTCTGCTCTCCTCTCTCTCTCTCTCTCTCTCTCTCTCTCTCTCTCTCGCTCTACAAAAACCAAGTTGGGCCCACGATCAGGGATGTCTTGATGTCTTCGCCATCCGACTGACCACACCAGTTTACAGCCAGCCGCCTCCGTCATCACGTCGCCAGCAGGCCCAAAGACGTCCACCACCTGGCCGAAAGTGCAGCTGTCGGTGAGCCAACGCAAACAATTTCCCTAGTATGCCGCTGAGCGCGTCCGTCTCCCGGCCTGAACGACAGCGCTCCGGCGCTGCCACAGCAGCGTCCGGGGCAGGGCGGCAAAACAACACCAGGTGCCCGCCGCTGGTAGGCATGCCAGGCGGTGTCCGCCGCTGGTGGGCTCCGCCGCTGGTGGGCATGCCAGGCGGTGTCCGCCGCTGGTGGGCATGCCAGGTGGTGTTCCTCGCTGGTGGGCATGCCAGGCGGTGTCCGCCGCTGGTGGGCATGCCTGGCGGTGTCCGCCGCTGGTTTGCATGCCAGGCGGTGTCCACCGCTGGTGGGCATGCCAGGCGGTGTCCGCCGCTGGTGGGCATGCCAGGCGGTGTCCGCCACCGAGATATCAGAATGCGACGCCAGCAGCCAGAATTACAGCGCGCAGGTGCCAAGCGTGTAGCGTGGTGCGAACTGATGGACGTGGATGGAGGCTGAGGCCGGTTTGGAGGTTCCTTCTGGGTTTGAAGAGTGGAGGAATGGAGGAGAGATGGAGGACCCTCTCTGTTCAGCCACTGTCGAAGCTCCGCGTCCTGATGCAGCAGTGTGAGCCCTCCAGTCACAGGCGCCTGCAGCAGAATGAGCTCTCCAGTCAAAGGCGCCTGCAGCAGAATGAGCCCTCCAGTCACAGGCGCATGCAGCAGTGTGAGCCCTCTAGTCACAGGCGCTTGCAGCAGAATGAGCCCTCCAGTCAAAGGCGCCTGCAGCAGAATGAGCCCTCTAGTCATAGGCGCCTGCAGCAGAATGAGCCCTCTAGTCACAGGCGCCTGCAGCAGAATGAGCCCTCTAGTCATAAGCGCCTGCAGCAGAATGAGCCCTCCAGTCATAGGCGCCTGCAGCAGAATGGGCCCTCCAGTCACAGACGCCTGCAGCAGAATGAGCCATCCAGTCACAGGCGCCTGCAGCAGAATGAGCCCTCTAGTCATAAGCGCCTGCAGCAGAATGAGCCCTCTAGTCATAGGCGCCTGCAGCGGAATGAGCCCTCCAGTCACAGACGCCTGCAGCAGTGTGAGCCCTCCAGTCACAGGCGCCTGCAGCAGAATGAGCCCTCCAGTCATAGGCGCCTGCAGCAGAATGGGCCCTCCAGTCACAGGCGCCTGGAGCAGAATGAACCCTCTAGTCATAAGCGCCTGCCGCAAAATGAGCCCTCTAGTCATAAGCGCCCGCAGCAGAATGAGCCCTCCAGTCACAGGCGCCTGCAGCAGAATGAGCCCTCCAGTCACAGGCGCCTGCAGCAGAATGGGCCCTCCAGTCATAGGCGCCTGCAGCAGAATGAGCCCTCCAGTGACAGACGCCTGCAGCAGTGTGAGCCCTCCAGTCACCGGTGCCCCCATCTGACGGGCTGCTGCGTGCGTTTGGAGCACCGATCCTTCTACAGCATTTACGCTGGGTGTCCGTGCTTGGCACCCCCGTGCCCGTGTCTCTGTTACAAGGCCAGAAGTCTAGTGACATCGAGGTTTTATTGGGTGTGATTCCCCCAGACAACCAGCTAAATTTAACTGCCTATAAAATAATTGCTGCTGCAATCTTCAACAAATGCAATTACAGACGTCATTCAAAACTTTACGTGGAGTCCCTGCAGCCTGTATGGAGGTTTGAGAATTGGAGGTCCATCTACAGCACTTCTGAACTATTCCAATGACGGCGAGTGTTGCAAACAGACCATTGGGCGTACTGCCACAATCGATAGCACTGGTAAATATCTCCCAGAAATGGTTAAGATGACGTCTGTCACGTGAACGTTACAGGTCGCGCGAAATCTACACAATCAACTAGCTCTTATAATGAATCTAAAAAACTCTGGCGCATGTAAGGTCGGTTATGTTCGTGGCTGGCAGCAACCCGTTACGAGCGTGTCCTTGTGCCTTGGTGTCACACCGCAATATTGAAAAAGACAATCTTTAATAGTCAGGTCGTCAGGTTGAACCACCGGATGTACTTTTAAAATATTTCATGTGTGTCATCGAGCTGTTGACGTGTCAGTTAAGCGTACACTTAGCTATCCCAAACGGGTGCCGCAAACCGCTTCGTCTCAGCGCCTATCAGTTGAACCTGGGACGTACTGAAGTTAGGGGCATCGTTGAATGTGCCCTCACGTTATATAATTTTTACAGACAATAATATGCATGTGAATCTATGTAGACATGTAGAAACAAAAAACACTTCATGCAGGCAGGCTTGGAATATGCGATGTTGTTATACCCCCACGTACGAATTTTTTCTTGTCAGCGGTGAGTTGCAAGACTTTTTAAATTTTGCGTCGTGGTCCCCTCTTTTTGGATCCCTGCATAGGCCGGAAGTGGCACCCATACGACCTTTGATGACGACCTGGTGTGAACTTGCATGGTATGACTGGGCCCAACTGGCAGAACCCAACCTGTCGAGGAAGTACATCAAATCGGTTGCAAACAAGAACAACTGCGAACTTCTGTAGGAAGAGGCAAGAATGCTCCACAAAGCCCTCACTGGTGACGTCATAGCTCGGTCACGTAACCCAACATGGGAGGTGATCATTTGACAGGCCCTGTAAATTTGCCTTCACTCGAAGTGACAGGTCTCAGCCTCCGTTCGGAGTGGCCTCCACTCGGAGTGACAGGTCCCAGCCTCCGCTCGGAGTGACAGGTCTCAGCTTCCGCTCGGAGTGACAGGTCCCAGCTTCCGCTCGGAGTGACAGGTCCCAGCCTCCACTCGGAACGACAGGTCCCAGCCTCCACTCGTAGTGGCAGGTTCCAGCCTCCACTCCTAGTGACAGGTCCCAGCCTCCACTCGGAGTGACAAGTTCCAGCCTCCACTCCTAGCGACAGGCCCCAGCCTCCGCTCGGAGTGACAGGTCCCAGCCTCCACTCAGAATGACAGGTCCCAGCCTCCACTCGTAATGATAGGTCCCAGCCTCCGCTCGGAGTGACAGGTTCCAGCCTCCGTTCGGAGTGACATGTGCCAGCCTCCGCCCGCAGTGCTCGTCCATGTCCTGTCTGGGCTGGCATTGAGACCGCCGCTCCCCACCGACCCGCGCGATGCTGTGCCGGCCGCGTCATGTCGCTGCTGGGGCCGCGTGCTACACCCGCTCATTCATCGGCATCGTCGCGAATCTGGACACGAACTCTGGGTGTCAGAGGCAAATCAGCGCGGTACCAACTCAGAGCAGTCCGCCCCCTTGTCACTTGTCGTTCGGTGCGGACGGCTTCTTTCGATTGTAATTGTGGCCCGCGCGCGCGTTTTGTGATGGGACCACCGCACTGTGGGCGTGCTGGCGAGCACCCGCCGATGTACGTTGGCAGTACAATCGTTCCACGGCGTACTTTTCCCCCTAGCCCATCAGGTTCGCGCGCTATAGGCCCGCTTCCTGCAGAGCTGTACACTAAATTATCACGTCAATATCGATAAACCTGGCGCCGAAAGAAGGAATGTTTCAATATCGGGCGCCGATCCATTGACCATGTTTTGTCTAGAGAAACCAAACTCTCACGGCGTACCGGGTCAAAGTTTTCATGCACGATGCTCCGAGAACTTTCCAACTTTCGGGACATGCCGGACGGTCTCAGTGGCGCAGTCGGGGCGTGCCGGGCCCAAAATTGTCCGAGACCGGGCTGGTGCGGAGCGTTTCTTTGGAATTTTCTGTGGAAAATGTTTCATTTTATACTAACAGCCGAGGCAAGCTATCCGTGTTATGCAGTATACAATTCCCTCTGAATTTCTTGCAAAAATTCTGGGCTAGCACTCATATTTTAGCTTAAAATATATTCACTATTGAAGCAGCCACGGTCTGCCAGATGTTACGTGGGGGCTAAAGTTGAAGCATAACATACCTAGTATCTTACAAAATGATGCTGCTTCTCATGAAGTGACCTTTTTCTCCTCGACATCTATCCCCTGGATGCTGTCGGTCTCGCTAGCTCCCGGCCTAACCGCGGTACGCTCGAACACGCAAGTGATGAGCCCCATCATTCCCGTGGCGTGCTTGTCGCACAGCACACGCCACGCGATGCGGATTCGGAGAACACGAGAGAATGCGGATAATGCGGAATGCGCTGGGTGCCAAGAGCCGGGAGCTGCGGTTGGGGAACCCCAACGATGCATCTATAAATGGCACGGTAAGAATGGAAACAGCGTGACAATATGTCTGGCATTTGTCGGGCCGGAGCTGTAGGCAATGATTTTGAAGTTAGTACATTTTTTATCCGTAACATGTTTTTGTTGAAGTAAGTGCAACCCTTGTATGGCTTTAATTTACGGCATAATTTTCAAATCAAATATGCCATGCCCGCTGTTTATACAACATACCTGAGAACTGAAATGTAAATTATTTTCAGCAACCATTCGGATATGTCTTGGCGTGCTAGCACAAACATTTGCCTGAAAACTGCTCGTTGACTAAAAGTTGAAAACTGCTCACTGACTCAACACAGCACAACTAAAAAAACTTACCAGGAGGCAAAACCAGTTGTCTAACTCTGGTGGAAATCAGCCAATTTGGAAGCGGTATGATTGCCTGGACGGTGTTGTGAGTGAGCTGTGCAAACGCGTGTGGTGTGGCTTTAAAGTGTTGTGGTCAGGCTTTATTTTCAGCAACTCTATGCTGTTAGGCTATGCTGACTATGCTGTTAAAATGCAAAATGTTCAAAAGTACATCCAAAATATTTCCTAGTTAAGCTTGCCTTGCAGCAGGGGTGGAACATGCGTGAAATTGGAAGCAAGTGTGTTCCTCATATTTTTTTTCAGTCACAACTATACGGGTAATGTAACTTGTAAGCCGGACGCTAATGAAGAGCGAGCTGGAATGCTTGTGTGCTGCAATAGCTTGTTTACTCCGTCACGCCTCTTTTCTGCGTTCATTTTAGCCGGATGTTGGCGTCCGTAGTTGATCTGTGTAATTGACTGTGGTATAGCGCGCTCCTGCTGCATCGATAGGGATCACATGCGCACTTAGAACTGCGCACCACCCAAGGCTCTCAAACGCTCCATGCCTTGTTTGGAGGTCACCCGCCATCGCCCTGCGATCCCGCGATATATAAACTGACGCATACTGCGGAGAGTCAGACAGACAGAAAGCTAGGAGGCCCAGGCTAGCGTGAGGCGAGGTATAAACGCGGTCCGACCACGACCAAGTTCGCGATGCTGTATAACTTTACAACGCGAGCGTACTACGGCCGAATATAGTCAACCTTTTCACGCCTGTTCTTTGATGGACGACAGTGAAAAGAAGAACACAAGTGACAAGGGTGAAGCGTTACATTGGTGCCGTGATCCGGATAAAATACAAGCGGATTTTCAACGCCGAATCGTCCTCTCGTCTCACAAAAAGGTACGGCTATCGAAGCTCAGGTTCCAATCCACGCGAGCCATACCAGCCGCTGGTCCACTGGGAATGAGTTAGATTATTTGGCTTTTGGTACCTGTACTTGCTGGAAAGTATTGCAAGACAGCTTCGCAACTGATCAAAGTGATATTTTGGAAACACTGTGTGCCTACCACTGCGCATATTTAGAAAACCGCCGATAAACGCAAGCATTTCTGCGCTTGCCACAACCTCAGCAAGCGGGGTTTTTGCCTACTGTGTGGCATTTGCCATACTTGCAATTGTGACGACATCACCGCCTCCCGTTACGCCTACCATCGTTGCCCCTGGCTTCCTTGCTCAAACGCTGTTGGGGTTTTTCCTCGACAAATCCTTCTGCACCAGACCTTAATAAGCTGATCGAAAAGCATTATCAAAAAGTCCAACATCTCTGCACGACATAACTCCGACAGCTCCAACATCCTAACCTATTCCACTCAGACTATCAAGCTCCTGAAGTTCCGTTACTTGGCGAAGATAGTACGGAAGAACCTCCAGTAGAAAACGGAAGAATTGCTGTAGGAAGAGGAACCCCTACCCTCGTCGGAACGGGAGCGGGACGGTCCTCGAACCGTACGATCTGCCCGCCCGTGCACGAAACGAGAAGTGAGCGCAGCCTCCGATTCCTCACTACCTACAAAACGCGGAAGACCGCGAGCATCTCCGCCTCTGCCGATCAGGCAAGCGCTGCAACTGCTTTTGCCAACCAGGCAAGCGCTGCGACTCCCGAGAGCACGACCGAAGGAATGGCGCAGTTCGCAGACACAGAACCAGAGCTCGACGTGCAGTCTCCCATCTCTCCCATCTACGAGCACGAGGGCCATGACTGGTGATCTCCGGTGTGACATCAGGCTACTCCATTAGTGAGGTATGGCGCTGACTATCCTTTTTTCTTTCATTTTGCAATCCCCTCGAACACCATGGCGCGTGTACCTCAGAAAATCCCCTTACCGTAGCAAGTTTTGCATTCGGTAAATTGTCACACACTGTCAAAAGGCCTGGAAAATCTGTATGACCTTTTAAACACGAATTTCATCATTACCGGCTATGCGCATTCTGACAGGCTAAATGCTGGAAATTTGCACCAATGGATGGCCGACGTGGATCACATCCACAAGGATTGCAACAGTAACGATAAGAGCACGCTAGCCGCTGCAGGATGCCTCGTAACCGGGAGAGCAAAATCATTATTTTGGCGCAACCGAGAGCACAACTGCACGTGGCTCTAAACAAAAGACTTGTTCAGACGTTTTTATGCAAATCTGCGTGACCCCGACATTTTGGAATGAAAACTGAATCGTATCACTCAAAAATCGAGCAAACCTGTGCAGTCCTTTTAGGAGCGCTTAAATCAATTAGCTGCCGGAGTGTACAGGAATTGTGGCACGAATGCAACACAGACAAGCAAGAAAATGTTCTTAGCGTGGTAAATGCACCTGAAAGCGTAACATACATTGAACACGTTCGTGATAGTGCACATAACTAGGAGAACGTTTTATCCTATCACCTGTTACCACTACTCCGATTCTGCCCGTGGGCAGACATTTTTGAATTTGCTAATGGTTGGTCGCTGAATGCGCACTGCGATAACCTCTCACCACCATCTCATCAATTACACTCTGCCTGTGGGCAGAAATATTCAAGTGTCAGATGTACGGCCACTGCCTGTGAGCAGTGAGGAACAACTCACAATAATCATGATATGCTGTAAATTGCACTCGATGCATGCTCTCGCGTCTCATCCTTTGCCTCTCTATGGGCCCCATCCACTGTCCTACAGCGTGCATATGCTAACCATTTCCTTGATGAGTGGGACATACACCTCCTGATAAATATAAGGACATTTTTTTATTTTGAAACAAATATCACATTCGTGTCTCTCAACATCCAGCATGACACACACCGTAGGTTAACACGAGGCAGCTTACCTTATGTCGGACAAATTCTTCTGAATTAACTCGACAGCGCAACTACTTCAGACGGTGACGAAATAGTGAAATGTATTAACGGCCTACATCGCAGAAAAGGATGCTGCACATTCGTGAACAATGGCCAGTAATGTAAAAGCTCAGAAACAGCATGCGAATCGACTTATCTTCATGGACAAGTATTGCACGCCTTACCTTGCATGAGAGGCTCACCAGTCCTTACCAAGGCCAGACGACTTCTGCCAGCACTGCAGCCCGTCGACGTTATATACGCCCCAGGCTCGGGCTTCCGCCCAGTTAGCTTCCGCTGGCACCAGATGTACTAGCCGACCTAAAGCGACACAGCACCTCACTGAGACAGATAATGCAAACTTTTCCGTCTGTCGGGCAATAGAGCTACACTGGCCGAACTCCATGCTTGCATACGTACTCTACGAACGGCACCACCCCTTCCTGTTCACACGCTGGCCAAGGTGCCTACTATCGCAGCTATTATTCGATTGCGCTCGTTGTCGCTTGAACATCCTGCCGAGGTGTATGCAACCAGTACCACCTAAACCCTGGGGAAAGCCGCGACCCCTTCCCCCCCCCCCGCCAAAAAAATCACCGGACTTGGCCCGCATAATTTTTAGTTGGCACAATTTTCGTCGTTTTATTTTAATTTTTAGATTGAGTTAAAGATTTAAAGATGTTTAGCTTCCAGTGAAATAACTAAAATTTCTGGTAAAATTTCCAGTGAAAAAAAGCTGAAATAGAAGCCGGGGAATCTATCGAAAGATGCCATAGCGTTTGTAAATCAGCGTCACATTATCAAAAGAAGCGGGCACTAATTGACGGCATAGAAGAAACTGCCAGCGTTTTCATATACAATGGTTAAGAAGACTTTTTCTAAACCGATTGAAATCAGAGGCGTCGTCAGAATTGTGATGCATTCCACAGATATATCCATCACGCGTGAACGCTTGAGCGATGACAATAACGCCAAAAATGGTATTAAAATGGCTAACGCATGGTCCAGTCTGGGAACGATCGCACTTCAGACTGGATGAGTTGGTGAAAACATTTAGTAACATAGCTTTGCAAAACCCCGACCCCCGGTGTTGCAGTCTCCATAGGCCGCGCGGTATGTCGTATTTCGGCCAACGGGCGGATGAAGATCATGAGCATCTCAAAGAAGTACCTTTGAACGCTTTAGGGCATCAATTCGTACGTTAAGAAGGAAGTCTTGGCGTATATTTCACCTGTGCGACTTGTTTTATTGATAGTAGGAGCCTTACCATTTATCACTTATCATCATATCATATATCTTAATCATTTACAGCACCGCGAACTAGTCCTGGAGTTTGGTGCTGGAACTGGAAGAGTAAAGATAAAACCCCTATGAGACAACAACAAAAACAAAGGAGACAACCTCAAAATTATGCAGGTGAAATGTATACCCCAGACTTGTCTTTGAACAATGCGAACTAATTTCAGAAGGCCCTTGGAAGCATTATTTTACGGCTCTAATCGCCGCGTAGCCGGCGACCACCACCTGGCATTATCTGCAGCCACCACTGCAGCGACCGCCACCTGGCATTATCTGCAGCCACCACTGCAGCGACCGCCACCTGACATTATCTGCAGCGACCACTGCAGCGACCGCCACCTGACATTATCTGCAGCGACCACTGCAGCGACCACCACCTGGCATTATCTGCAGCGACCACCACCTGCCATTATCTGTAGCGACCAACGCCGTTTGGTGCTACGGAAACTGTGACTCAGCCCATAGCTGTCGCCTCCTAAATTGTTAGCGCATAGACTCAAGCACTGTAATTTGCTGCGCAAGTCGACTCTACTAAAGGATCGACGTTCTCAGGCAAACAAGGGTTGTCTCTTCTTAATTTTTGCTTTGATTTCTACCGTATTGAGCACTAATGATACCGTTTGTCTTTTCCAGACCAGGTCCCCATGGGTAGAGCAATAGAGACACAGTTTTGTTACCGGCCAAGTGCCGAATGATCATTCCGTTGCTGTGCGGGATGCCCACCGGCTGCTATTTTGGCGACGTGGGGTTAGGGTCTCCTGATTGCCCCGGAGGCCTTGACAGGGGTACATCACATGTTGGTCCCCTTCCAGGCGCGGCAGGCTCTCTGACCCGGGCAGTTGGCCCCAGATCGATGCAGCAGTCTTCACTGACGCAACAAGTCCCTTATCGCCACAGGAGGTCCAATAATTAGCGCAGACACTCTAGTGCGGTTTAACGGCCACATAGCTGAAATGGGGGGGGGGGGGGGGGGAGCATCCGTTCCGCTCTGGAATATCTCCTCTCATTGTCAGAGGGTCTCGATCAACACAAGAGGCCCTCTGACGTTCGGTCTCCAGTCCTGCCCGTTTTCAGCAAATGTTCCCCTGGCCAGCTCCGAACCCCTCACCGACAGCGGTTAAGTTACCCCCTGTTAGGCGCTGTGGGACCCTGACTGTCACAGGGGATCTCGTTGTTGCAGGGGCGACGACCAATGCAAATCGCGTACCCCGGCCCCGTCTCTGCTTGGGAAATGTGCCCTAGGGCTCAGACCAGCACAGAACCAATTGCTCGGTGTTGGTGGTTACTGGCAGAAATAGGGGCCTGCATTGTCCCAGGTGTAAAGAGAACCTCTGATTGACGTGCGGGGCCACGGCCCAACGGGCCAGAACCCTTAATGTGACCTACAGGCAGTTCTCCGGTCCCTTCCCGTCGGTCCCGGTCCCGTCCAGCCCGACAATCGGCTCTTCATCATCGGTCCCGAAGAGCCCATCGGAACCTTCTTGGGCCCCCTCGAATACTGCCCCTGACCCACTCGAAACCCCTTTCCAGCACAGAACCACCCGTTAGGCGCAGGGAGCCCCTAGCCGACCCAGGAGCCCTTTGTTCACACAGGCTGCAACTATTTGGTTCTTGTGGGGCCTGGCCGACAAAGATGTCATCATTGACCCAGGGCCCTCCAATCTGTGCAAATGACCCTCTGACTGGCATTTGAAGGCCCAGTTCGCAGTGCTAGTGCCTCTAATACGACCTCCGGACCGCCGTCCGACCCCTTGGAACCTTCAAAACGGGCCCTTAATCTTCAGTCCGAACTAAGGGACCTATTTGTCAAGCTCTTGCTCGGTCACTTGCTTGTTTTGGTTGCGTCTTTTGCGTGTTAGCCGCCTGTGTTTGCTGCAGCCCGTAACGTGCCTTTAGCATCGGATGGTCGAATGTGGTGGCTTCAGTGACCATAAATTTTGATTTTTTTCAATGCCAGTATCTACGCAAATTTGCAATATTTCCGTATTTATGTGTTCTAATAAAAAACAGTATTTGAAAAATATCATTTTTTCTGAACAAGTTTTACTCGTGGCCATCAGCACAGCTTTACGCGCCGAGTATTGGACCACTAACGTTTGCTTTATAACGTCATTAAACCAGGAATTCCTTATATATGAATGTTGATAACTGTCAGCATAACATCACAAAATCATAATGTTTCTAGGCAGGTTTAGCATACTAATCTTCTGTTTGCAGCTCTCTAAGACGACAGCCAGTTTGTATGATCGTACAGGGATAGCCGTGGTCTCGAATCGAAAGGAACTAGCTTATGCTATCGCCATCGATGAGCACAAAGCCGTCTGTTTAACACCCACGTGTCGGTTACCGCACGGCAACGCGCGCCGAGGGCCGGCCACTTTCTGAGCGTGGGCGGTCTGAGTGAAAGCTCTGGCGCTGAGTCGGCCTTTCAGCCCGCTTCTATTTCGACCCTGTCAACATAACGTCTCCCTTTATCTGCCGAAGTCCTGAGGCCTCTGCCTGTGAAGCTACTCCATCCCTCAGCGGTCGGTCAATATGGCACAGTGGTACCACGTGCCTCCGGTCAATATGACACAGCGGTACCACGTGCCTCTGGTCAATATGGCACAGCGGTGCCACGTGCCTCTGGTCAATATGGCACAGTGGTACCACGTACCCCCCGTCAATATGGCACAGCGGTACCCTGTGCCTCCGGTCAATATGGCACAGTGGTACCATGTGCCTCCGGTCAATATGGCACAGTGGTACCACGTGCCTCCGGTCAATATGGCACAGCGGTGCCACGTGCCTCTGGTCAATATGGCACAGCGGTGCCACGTGCCTCCGGTCAATATGGCACAGCGGTACCACGTGCCTCTGGTCAATATGGCACAGTGGCACCACGTACCCCCGGTCAATATGGCACAGCGGTACCATGTGCCTCCGGTCAATATGGCACAGTGGTACCACTTACCCCCGGTCAATATGGCACAGCGGTACCCTGTGCCTCCGGTCGATATGGCACAGTGGTACCATGTGCCTCCGGTCAATATGGCACAGCGGTACCATGTGCCTCCGATCAATATGGCACAGTGGTACCACTTGCCTCCGGTCTCAGCGTCCGTGGATAACTGCCGTTTTCTGCAGTTGCCATGCAGTCTTGCTGATGGTGCGAGTTGCGAGTCAACGTGGCTGCAGCAGCCGACCAACTAATCAGCTCCGAAGTACGGTCACATAGTGAACACGGCTGAATGTTACCACGAAGCTGACAAAGCCTGAGCAGATCGTGCAGCACAAACCAGGTTCATGCCAGAAGCGGAGCAAACGCTCGTGCGACAAATATCCGTGCCCTGGATGGCCTGGTGCAAATATTTGGTTGGATCATCGCAGCGTTAACGCGTGTTTGCAGTGTAAATATCGTCACACATAGCCAGGAACAGAAACAGAGGGCCTTCATGCCCAGGAGCATCCACAGAGAGCCTCCATGCCCAGGAGCATCCACAGAGGGCCTCCATGCCCAGGAACAGCCACAGAGGACCTTCATGCCCAGGAACAGCCATAGAGGACCTTCATGCCCAGTAACAGCCACAGAGGACCTTCATGCCCAGTAACAGCCACAGAGGACCTTCATGCCCAGTAACAGCCACAGAGGACCTTCATGCCCAGTAACAGCCACAGAGGGCCTCCATGCCCAGGAACAGCCACAGAGGACCTTCATGCGGCCAGGCATCTTCACAGTGCGTTGATGTGATTAGGGCTTACGGACTGTGCTTCCTGCTTTCGGGAGTTTTGACAGTTGCACTCAACTCGCGCTCAGCCAGCCTTTTACATGAGGCCACTGCGGCCTGGCAATGGGCCTAGATCAGCGGGCGCGGTTTATGGCAAACTTAGATTTGCGAGCAGGTGAGTGGCATGATCTTCTTGCATTCCTTTCTTCTTTTAACATGCAAGTCTTATGCAGTGTCTGTGCCTCTCTTCTCTGGCCGTTAATGGGAATGGGATATATCATAAGCTGTGTTTGGGTGCTTAAGCGCACGTTTAGGCCGAGATCATTTTGCGCCTACTCGAAAACGATCCTCCTTGCCTGTATTATCAGGCTGTACATGTGTTGTAAGCTATAGTCAAGTGGTTCCACTGGTGTACTTACGCGGCGGGTCGAGTATTTATGATCACCGAGTCAATGTGTGCCTTAAATGCAAGCATACTTGCGGTTTCATGACATGGGTCTCAGCTGGAGACGCAGCTTTTTCTAAAACATAAGACTGTAGCCCAGCCCGCCCCGACCAGCTGAGAATCCAGTCCGCAGAAGCCCGCTGTGCTACAATGCTGGCCCGCCGTGAAAACGCAGGTAGTAAGCTAATCGCAAGCTGTATTTAATCATTTCTGTTTATCTCTTGACCTGTGCATAAGGTGGGCACAAAATGTCATGTCATTTTCATTTTGTCCGAACATTGTTTGGTCTGTACCAGCAATGATGTTTAGAGAGCAGTGATCAAAGTAATCGCACTATAAGATCTATTTTATATTAAAGTAGATTGCAAGTGAGGAGGAAGAGGATGAAATTTAATATGGTCAGTTTCAAAATGTACCAGAGATCCTTTTACCTCATTTCAATAAATTACAAGCATGTCCTCCAAAACTGCGCGCATCACCACCAGGCCTTGCACCGAATTAAAAAGCCTGGATGTTTCAAGTTTTGGGAGGTCTCCGTGCTGCATTACACTGTACATAAGCACTCCATACTGAATTACACTGTACATAAGCACAAGCATCATCACTGCATCAAAATAGCATAAATGTCACAATCGTATTCAAGAACCAGATGCAGGCGCTTAGATGGGTTTTCCTGTCGATATGTGAACAAATCATGCAACAAAATGGAATGAATACCACATGGAAGCTCTGAAGTTATCCACATTCCCCCCTTACAACTGTCGATATTCGCTTCGACACCCGTCGTCGCGCCGTTTGTGTGATGTTGCTCACAAACACGAACAGCAATAAAGTCAAAAAATATTTGTCACTCGAGTGAAGCCATTGACGTCTAGCAGTGCCACGAAAAGCGTCGAGGTGTTGCTATTAGCTGCGGCAAAATTTGATTTTTTTTTGGCAGAAAAACACGTCTAAGGCCACATTTAACACAGCCTGATGATTGCGAATTTCCATCTTCGTCAAACGTTTCGTCGAGGTCATATGTTGAACTAGAATTTTGGCATACACTTGTAAACAGGTGCAGGCATTCGAAAAAGGAAACAAGGAAACAAAACAAAAAACCTTATTGAGAGGTATACGTTGAAAGTTAATAACGAACGCAGTAAGCGTGAAATGCATCACATGTAAGAGCCCTGTTGTCGTGGTCATAAATGTATGTCCTCAGGCATAAGCATACAAAGTTTATGTCATCATGTTTTCAATTCTGACACCTGTTGCGTTGTCATATTCAAGCCACTGTGTATTGACGAGTGAGTTAGGATAGCACAAGGAGCATACATAGCACAGCACAGTTTCCCATTGATTGTGCTGATTATTGACGCTGAATGTGATTTGTGAGGTATGGCTCATGTAAGAAGCAAAAAAAAGTTGGCTGCACCTCACCCTCACAATAACACCCGAGTGCACTGTGTAGCTATGTTGATATTGATGGCCCATCTGACTACCGCGCAGTTAAATCAAACCAAGCTTTAAAAATTTGGGTTGTTATTCTTGAGTATTTCAGTGAGGTGTTCTGCCTACAGCTATGCAATTTGTGCAACTTGGTTCACTAGTGTTTCATGCCTGGAATGGGTTTTCTGTCACTGGCCATGTTGCTCTAAAAGTGGAAAAAATTTCATGATTGCATTGTAGTTGGTGACACACTGTTTTTTATGATTTCAAGTGTTAACGAACATAACAAGTACATTATTCTGCTTGTTCAATTTTCGACCAGCAAAAGCTCGCCATGCCTGTCCCACAATGCGGCCTAAAGCCCGCGGGTTTTTACGTGTCACCTGCAGGCGGGATGGCGGCTCTCTAGTCTCGACCGGCCCGTGGGCGGAGAGGCCCGGCTGAAAAACTGCCGCCTATCCGCTCCACGCCGTCGGCTCGAGTCGAGGCACACGTTATACAGACGGCCGGTCGTCGGCTCGAGACGAGGCACCCGTTATACAGACGGCCGGTCTCCACATCCGACACGCTGGGGCACATCCTGCAGCGTCAACTAAAACGAGTGCGCTGCATGCTTATGACCCAACCGAAGCCAAAAAAGCGCGACTTCCTGGAAGTGGCTTTTACGGTAAGAGGGCCCCCAGTTACCAAGCTCGGGCTTGATTCCCCTGAATGGGTGAAGGCATTGCTCAAACATACTCTTCCAGGCGTCGCGGACTGGCACCGGCCTTCTCTCCGGAACTGGAAATCCGCAGACACGTGACCCGGGTGAATATGCTACTCAAACGCTTCAGTGCCTCCCAAATCGACCGTGTCCTGCGGCCCGGGCGTATGTGCTATTCAAACGCTGCAGTGCCTCCCAAATCGATCGTCCCATGTGACCGACTGTATGTGTTTCTCAAACGCTGCAGTGCCTCCCAAATCGATCGTGCCATGTGACCCGGGTGTATGGGCTATTCAAACGCTGCAGCGCCTCCCAAATCGATCATGTCATGTGACCCGGGTGTATGTGCTATTCAAACGCCGCAGTATCCACCAAATCGATCGTGTCAGATAGCAATGGTTTTGCGAGATTAAAGACGAGTTCAATGATAAAAGGGCACTTAGTGAGTGTGTAAAAGTGCACTTAGCACGATCACAAGTGTCGGCACGGGCACATTAATGAAAAAGAACGACGCTTCGCAGGAATCCCTCCAGCATTAATCGGATACGTTAGTGAAATCCCCCACCTGAGAAAACGCAGCCCAGCGACCGAAAAGTCTTCACTTCACATCACAAAAAACAATCACATCAATAGTGCTCACCGCCCACCGCCTAATAGCTCAAGAGTTGCACAGTAATTTGCTTGTCCGTTTAGGGCTGGAGACAGTTTGTGAGTAAATATACTTTCCCAGGTTTGGTGATCTTATGACGCTTATCTGAAGGTGTCTTTTAACATTGCACGTCCGTAAAGTGTCGGTGTTGTCTGTCAGTTGTTGCGTCAATGCCCTGTCGTGCTCGTGTCGCATGGGGTCCAGAGGTGTCCCGTCAAATAAGTGCGTTGTCAGGCGTCGTGAGAGTGTCGTTGTGGTCACACCAATGTAGTGTATGGAACGAAGTTTGCAGCCTTCGATGTTGCATTTGAATTGATACGCTACATAGACTCAGTTTAGTTTGTCGGGTTGTCTGGGCTGTTTCTCATAAGAAGGTTGGAGATATTCTTATTACTGTAAGAAACGACGATGTACATCTTGTGGTCGTTTTTGCCTTTAACAAGTCGAGAGATAATTTCCCGTAAGGGTTTTTCGTCTTTTTTGGGCTTGTAGGCAGATGTCATTTGATTTTGATAATGCAGTTTGACAGTTGGTTGGATGTCTTGACTTAGTTTGCTGCCAGAGTGTCTTGTCACATGTCGTATCTCGTTCTCAACGTCAGAATTTGAAAAACCGTTGTCCACCAAGATCTGCCTGATTCTTATCAATTTTGAATGCAGTCCTGTCCAATTAGGGCGCCTAAATGCACGTCTAATGAACGACCTAATGATGCTAATTTTGTAGCGTCGAGAACGGTCACTGTTAGCATTTAAGCACCGTCCGTTGTTAGTCTGTTTTCGGTAACAGTCGTTTTGAATTGCTGTCCTTGTCCATCAAAAGTCACGTCAAGAAAGGGCACTATGTTTTGCACACTTATTTCTTTTGTGAACTTTGAACCGGACTGGTCTTCAAAGCTGTTTTTGAGACGTTCTAGTTAGTCAATGTCCATAATTTCCACAAAGATATTGTTTACATAGCGGCAGTAAATGTCCGGTCTAATGTCGTTATTTCGTAGTGTGTCGTCTTCTACATGTCCCATAAAGAAATTAGCGAATAAAGGTCCCAGAGGTGAGCCCATCGCAACACCCTCAAGTTGGCAATACATTCGCCCATCATGGCCGCGTAAAGGAAATTCCAACATACAGGCTCCTATATCTATTCTCTCCTTTATTATCTCTCGACATGTTAAAGGCAAAACGACCACATAATAAACATCGTCATTTATTATCGTAATAAGAAAATCTCTAACTTTCTTATGAGAAACAGCCCAGACGAACACGACAAACTAAAATGCGCCAACATAGTGTATCAATTCAAATGCAACATCGAAGGCTGCAAACTTCGTTCCATACACTACATTGGTGTGACCACGACACTCTTACGATGTCTGACAATGCACTTACGTGACGGGGCACCTCTGCACCACATGACACGAACACGACAGGGCATTGACATGACAACAACTGACATAAAACACTGATATTTTCCGGACGTGCAATGACAGAGGACGCATGCAAATTTGGGAAAGTACGTTCATTAACGAACTCTCTCCAGTCCTAAACAGACAAACAAATTTTTGTGGGACTCTTGAAATATATATATATATATATATATATATATATATATATATATATATACACATACACACACACACACATATATATATTTGTGTGTGTGTGTGTAAACATACATACATGTGTATATATACGTATATAATAACACATTCATACCCCTATAACTGGAATAAAGGCCAGACGCCACCGCGAGATCGATTCCCGGCGTTCTGGATTCTACAACGGTTCAGTGGACCCTTTTAAACAGATAGAACTCAGAAGTTTGGTCAGAATTTTTATCTGGGTTGTACAGAGCTATTAGGACTCTGTGAATGTAGATTGAAGATAAAAATGGGTCAACAAGTTGTATATACAATGCCAAGGCATGTTTGTCAAGATAGGTGCAACATCTAGCCAGAACTTATTAATGGTACAAACGATGTGACATAGTTTTGAACATGCACGCTCGCATGTCATGGTAACTAGAACCAGACGCCAGGCGTTGCAGTCTCCCTAGGCCGTACACGGTTCGTCCCGCAGCTAATATTAAGCTATGACCAACAGGTGGACGAAAATAATGCCGAGACTTTCTAGTGGTAGTAAATAAACAAAATAGTAGTAAATAACGAGCACTTAACGAGGGGGGACGTAAACCTCGGAACTTAACGAGAGGGGACGGCGGGGGCAGGGGGAACGGGGCACGTGCCCCTGTGCCCCCTTTCCGCGCTACTAGTGACCAGCATCATATAAAAGTTGGCTTAATTTAATAACAAGTGGCGACAAGGGCGTCACTTAATAGACTTTTGGAGACCTGAGCTCTCCACCCCCTTCCAATGCTGATTGGGGCGTCCCGAAGAAAGTGACACCCCAGAAAGGTGAATTCAAACTAAATATGTTTCGCCGATTGTCGCGTGGCCCCGCCTCCAGGGCCATGCGGACATAGTGCTGCTTTTGGGCCAGGTTGCAATGCATTCTAGAGGTGCCGAATAGATTATACAATTTTGGAATTCCCCTAAAAAATTGGACGACCATGGGCAAATATCTTTGAAAGTTTTGGGAGATCCGATATAGCTCTGTCGTATCGCAGACTAGTGTGTATCTCAACTTTTTTAGTGCTGCTTGTTTTCAAAACGATTTGAGTCTGGGACATAAGCAAATTGTCAGAGAGCACCCTAAAAAACGCTACTTAAAACAGAAACCCTTACCGCTTACACCGTCACATATTCCGGACGCTATGGATTTCTGAATTTAAATGGGAATGAAGGCACTGATTTTCCCAACATTCGCAGTTTGCACCAGTTTTGAATCCCCGTTTTACTGATCAGGCACTGATCCTCGTTTTAAGGTTGCCCCTTTTGTGACAAAGGCCAATTTTATGAATGTTGACATTTTTGGATAACCTAATTTTTGAATATTTTTGGACCACTGGCCCTCCTTGAACTTTGGTTTGGTTTTGTGGAGAGGACATCCTACAAACGGTGTCCTACAAACGGCGCCCCTAATGCATTTGTCCCGTCTTTTTCGCCCGAACAACTACTTTTCCATCGGTGTTCAGTTATTACGCAGGCAGCTCTTCTGTCACTTACAATCCCTACTAGAAAAAAACACTTGTGCCAGCGCCATCGCTCGGGTAGCTATGAGGAAAAAATAGATATAAATTCACCAACCTTGCCATGTCGGGCCGGTTAGGCACATTGTACATCATTTGCACCGCTGTTCAATGAGTTTGATCTAATGCGGGCTCGCCTGAGATAAGAGCTCTGATGGTGTTCTCGGTTTGGCTTTCACTGCTTTAGTATTTGGGAAAGCAACGAGACCGTGAGGCCCTCGTCCGGCGAGGTATGAAAACGCGTCTGGCCGCGAATTCCGATGTATAAATAGCGAATCCAACGGCGTCAATTCGTACCCGTATTTTCTGTTTGAGTGAGTCGCGCTTGCAGCCTTGAAGGCTATTCACCTATGCTTGTTGAAGAAGATGCAGGAAAGAAATGTTGCAAATAGCTTGCAGCGCAGTTACAACAAAACCCACACATTTTTTGTTGACGAATATTGAAGGTACGCGGAATGAATTTACTTTCCACTTCGCAGTTTTCTCGGGGGATATTCTTGGTGTTGCAGTTCGTGATGACGGATCCTCTTAGGTGGGAACAAGCCGCATTTTATTGCGGATCTTTTGAAGTAATGTCGTGGGAAAATGCTATATGTTTACAGAGATCAGGGCCAGAAACAGATTTCAGAGAGACACAAGCCTTAGTCTCCTGCAGACTGTTTGCGGGACGTAACATTGAACGAAGCGCAACGTGTGCGTGACGCGAGGCCAGTACCTTCCTGACGACGTCACTTGTCTGCAGGTACCCTTCTGACGGCGTCACTTGTCTACAGGTACCCTTCTGACGATGCCACTTGTCTGCAGGTACCCTTCTGACGACGTCGCGCGTCTGCAGGCGCCTCGTTCGGATGCGTGGTGGGAAGCGATTAACGTCCGAGTCTGATATAAAGCGCTAGGCGTGCTGCATCACTGACCAGCCGCCGTTGTCTACCGCCATCCATCAACGCCGCCTCCCCGAGCCGCCGTTGTCTACCGCCATCCGTCAACACCACCTCCCCGAGCCGCCGTTGTCTGAACTACTGCGATTTGCGTCATGCGTCATCGACTCTCGTCGCCATATTGGCAAACCTGGTCCGTAGCGAAGCGATGCGAAAATTTTGGTTGCACTGCCGAAGACAGGCTGGTAATCACACGCCATGGTGTACCTAAGGCTATTGAGCCACTTTGTGTCGTGATCGATGAAGGAGGCTTATAAAATTCATGGATTGATTGGAGAACGATTGGTACCAGGCAATTTTGCTGAAGGAGATCTAACGATTAAACACACTTCTAAAGAGACGTATATATCGCACAAGTCAGGACATTTGCGATTATGAATGAGAAGGACCGTTAATGGCAGGCATCTGCCAAGATCCCCAAAAATATTTCGGGATCGGATACCTTAGATCTGGATCCGAAAGCTTTTGTGGTCCGGGGTATTTTTGAAATTTTATCGAAACATTCTTTCGGATTCTGGATATTTGATCTTTTTTTTGCTCTCGAAGGATTCTCTGGAATCCTGGATCTTTGTGAGATTTTGTTGAAGAGATTTTGGAAACTCGGAGGTTTGTTAAAAGTTTTGACGAGGAAGCTTCTGAAATGCCGGATGTTTCGTACTTTTTATATTTTTAAAAGTTTTATCTTAAGGGCACGTGAATTAATTTTCCCAGAAAGATATGAGTTCTTTAAATTCATTTCAAATATTACCAAAAAATTCAAGACCCATTTGTGCGGCTGAGCAGTATTTTAGATAGGTATGGAAGCAATGCCAGTGCCTGGCAAAAGCGTTTTAATTTAATAATTTAAGCTTGAACCTATATGATGTGGAGAGTTCTGATAGCCGTATTTCTCGAAATGATAATCAGGAGAAAAGAGAGATGGACTTGTATTTCGGCCACACACCTTTATCAAACCGAATCTGACACAGATTCGTCTCACTGCTGATATTCACTTCTTTCACTCAACACTCACCACTCATATTCGTTTTGGATAAAGGCGTGTCAACGAAATAGCGATACACCTTTCTCCTGCCGTTATTCTACGAGGTATAAGGCTAACAGTACTGTCGTATTTAAACTTATATCACTGCTTAAATGTGGTGAATGTCATGCTTTACCTTACCATCAATACCCCGTCATCTTATTGATAATTTAGTCATATCACATACATACATACATAAGCAAGACTGAGTTTGAGAATTGTGTAATATCACCAACACTATAACATCCGGACTTTCAGCTTTCTCAGTCATTCATTAAAATGAGTATATCACCTATTCTGTACATTTCAGTTATTGTTTTATCAGATGAGTTCTTTTCGATCAGTCACACCAGTCTCTCGAAGTCCTTCTGATGAGCACAGAATCTCGATTTGAAACACGAGAAATAGCATTCGACTCCCTGCCTTATCACTATAAAAGTGATGCGTTTAATTTGTTTTTTTCCAACGCGTGTGTTCTGTTTTCAACAAATTAAGGCGTCAAAGTGTTTGGGTAATAAATGCTACGAAAGCTTGAAACGCTGTTTAGACAAAGAGATATGCGAACATGAAGCTGAATTCAACGAAACGTCATACTATGGCTTTGATTTCTACCTTGTGGCGTTTACCTCAGTGGTTCTTTTTAGGCGCACTTTGGCTTTGGGAACGTGTCACATGATCCATGTAACGCACTGACTCAAACTGAAACCATTTACTTTCTCGGTAACTGGGCCCTGCCCGCTGGGCCAATCACAGGCGTTCTTTTATTCGCACCAGTAGACATGCACACGGTCGTTTGTCATGACGACGGTTGTCACAACTGTCGGGAAGAAGTGCAGTGCTGTTACAAAGTGTGGCCACCGTAATTTGAACTCGAAAAACAATAAAATTGATATCCTTCTTTTGTCTTGGTGTTGCAGTGGCAGTACCCAGGTCTTTTATTGGACGTAACTAGTCCTGAGGTTTCACCAGAATATGTTTTTGAAATATGCCCCCTAAGGTGGGATACCCCCTTGAATAGTCATTAATTGCGTGTGCTGATTGCTGCCACTCCGTCCCGGTTTTTTTCTTCCACCTTACTACTTTAGGCAAGAAATAATTGCAATGACAAAGTGAATCTTTTCCTTATACGACAAGTCATGAAGTAGGTATTTTAACATGGTGGGAAGAAATACTGTTCACAGGCCTACTACTATTCGCCTTTCTCATTGAGAACTAATCTAATTTTTTCTGTGCTCTAAGTTTTGGTTCACCGCCCAATCTATGCTCTATATGGTGCTACTTTAAGGGAACATTCCACATTTGAAGATAATGAGATAAGCATCAGATATGTGGGAATAGCATACTTGTAACAATTGGTAAGCTTTCAAGGCTCATTAAGGACCCTAAGTAACAACATTTCAGAAGTTTGTAAAACTGCGCCTCATTTCGTCACTGTTTGATGGCATCATGGGTTTGTTTTGCTACAACAGCAATACCTGGCAGCATCTGGCAGCCAGACGTAAAGAATACCTCGAAACGCACGAAAGCTGACGCCAACCGGCCATTCTCGTCGCGGCCGCTGTGCAGTGGGTGGCGGATTAGCGAATGGCTTGTTTGTGGATTTTTTGCCTTTGTACTGGCCGTAACAGAAACTTTGGTGGGCTGTTTGACATACGCAGCGCAGCGATCGCCAGCTTTTAGGGCAGATTATAAATATCTAAGCACGATATGCTGTGAAGACTGTCATACAGCGTCATGACTCTCTTACCGAGACCTGCCAAGGACTGTTGAGGATGTCAGTATTGAATTGTCGATTCCTCCTTGCCTGCAGCGCTTTAGTCCTGACATTGATATCATGTGATGTGCACAGTGGTTACTTTCCTTTTTATTTGTGACTGGAAATGCAGTTGCATGTACAAATTAATAAATACGTAACATTGTTTTGAATTAATTATCAAAGCATTGCCATTTCTATGGTAAAAATAGTAAGGTTGAACTACCAAGAATGCTTTTTCTTGATTAGGACTGTTAATGTATTTACTAGTTCACCCTGATATAACCACTGTGGTGCAACAAAATTCTCGCTGTTGATAGTCCTTTGGCGTTGTTAAATCAGTTGTCACCAGTCATTCATAAATCATAAGCTGTTATCTCATAGGCTTGAGTAGTCAACCAATGTGGTACCTTGTGTCATGGCACGGGTCAACAATGTCTTTGTGGCACTAACTCAGTGCTGTACTGTGGCATGGCATAAACGAACGATGCTACGGCTTTTGTACTGCAATCCCTGCTGCTTTCATAATAAATCCCATCATGAAAAAGGATCAAGCATGCATTCTTGCTTTACCTCCGCAGCTGATATGAGTGACAAAATACGCACGATAAAATATCCGATCACTTTCAGCAAAGCACACAACCAACAAATGACATCACTTGCTCAGCCTATTTTGGGAATCCATAAAACATAGGTGACAAACATGCAAACACTTCTTCTCCTTCCACAGCCATGCAACATGCTGCAGCCATCAGGCTGCTTCACCCAAAAATATCGTTCACACAAGTAATAACACGTGTATAAAAAACATTACATGTAGGTGAAATGACACTGCAAACCTGCTGACCTTGCACAACGCTGGAGACATGACAAGTTGGTGTAGTTTCGGTTAGATGGGCGAAATGCCAGGAAGTGATGAAGCTGCCGGTGCCCACAATGGTCATGAGGAAAATATTATTAAGTGCTATCCAACAAATCAACAGCAATACTTGTCCACCTTTCTCAGCATCTCACACAAGTTCCAGTGGCTGTGACAATGATGACTCACAAGCAATGCTTGCATGCATACTAAATTTGTTAAGATACTCACATTTGCACCCATAAGAACACAGCACCATTCTCTCAAAATTATGAAGTGAATGACAATTTTGCGCAGCTGTATCATGCGAGATCATACCAAACATAAGCATTAATGGGCTGTGCTGACCTGCCCCTACCGCCTAAATGAACTGCTCATTTAATGGCGTGCAACCGGTTGATTACATGCCGAAATACTTAAATAGGTTCAAAATGTTGGCAAGATCATAATAAAGCAGCAAATTGCTTTCAACACCCCTGCAGCATGGGTGCTAGTGCATCTTTCAGTTTGCCGACACCAGTACCTTGTCATGCTCAAACACTATCATGAAGATAGAGGCAGGTATCAATATACCACATATTAGTGGGAGTCATTAGATTAAGAATACTAAAATAATGTTCTCTCTCAGAAGTACAAACCTTGCATGCACATTCCTCATCGTATCAAGATCAATACAAGCCACTGGCATGCACCACCAATGATCACGCGCATTTCAAGCGTCTGATTCACACTGTAATGTCAAATCAAAGTGATCGCATACTTGCACAACCCGCGGAACTATCAAATTGCAGGTTTTCTCGCAATTTCCGCACAGGATTCTGGTTATAGCACCGCATTTCGTCGTGACCTCCCTTCAAAAGAGAGTTCCAACGGGGGTTTATGGTGATGCAACTCAAGAGATTGTACTTGTAAGGCACCATTTTTTGGTTAAGATTTAAAGTCTTCCTGCAACATGAGTTACATGTTTGGTAATATATATATATATATATATATATATATATATATATACATATATATATATACACATATTTATATATACATATATATATATACCCATCTATATATGTATAATTACTGTAATATTTTTCCAATTTTATAATGCCTTGCTAATCCATAAACCCATGCAAGGATACTTGGCAACGATACACAAGGCGCCAACCGAGCTGTCTGTTAGAAACACGGCAGTAAAAGGAGAAACAAACGCCAGCAGGAGAAACAGGGCAGATTTGCCGTCGCGCCTTCTTTTCATGACATTCGAGAGAATGCCGTTCTTTTTTCGGTGCTGTACTTTTTTGCGGGCAGTGGCGGTCTCTTTTTATAACATTGACCTCCGGTCTAGAAATAATGAAAAACGCCCCGTTGGCGACGAGTGGCACACAACCTGAAGGTGCTCACGCGTACCTTCGCGACACGCATTCAGCAGCGAAAACTTACAGCCAATCACCTTCCGCGGATTGTATCATACGTGCCGCATCATCGCTCTTGCGAATGTATCAGCGACCATGCTGTTTCGACCATAAGCAGAAAACAGCCTGTAATATAACGGCAATCCTATGGCGTTTCTCTGTTGCGACATCAATGCTAAGGTGAGCTATAGTCTTCTATATACTCTATATACTAAGTCTTCCAATAAACCTTTTCGCACTTTTGCGGGCGTATAACTCAGGAACCAGAGGGTCTTGGGTCTTAAAAGGGCATGGCCGTGAACTGCATCACAAGATCTACAAGATGGCTATTTCAGTTCAAAACCCATGTAAGGGCGCAACATTACCTTTAAATATAGAACAACTTATTTTCGCATAAACGTGCCGTCGACGGCGGAAAAAGGACTGGGACATTTGTAGTTATTTCTTACATACTTCCCTTTTTGTTTTTACTTCTGAAACAAACCCAACTGAAGTAAGCACGCTGGCATACGGAGCCGGAATGCAGCACATCTAGAAGTGACAGCAAAGTTATCGTCCTATATCACCTGTACTGAATTAACACACTGAATACTAAATTATCATGATGCATCTTGATCTAAGTAAATACACACGCAAGATAGTACACCAAGTAAATAAAGCTCTTTTACCAAAGTTGTTCCTATTATCGCCGTTGACGAAACAGGCGGCTTCCAGCGGCGCACACCAAACCTCGCGCAACTCTCCAAGTCATCCGACCCCGAAGCAGACGGATTCGCTTAACTACACTAACGGCCGCGCAGCGAGGCGGCGCCACTTGCCGGTAGTCCTTGTCGCTGCACCATCTATCGTCCCTGTCCGGATGTTATCTTCGGAGCACGCAGACGCAACCGTTGTGCACGCAACAATTAACGTGCTTTCCTGTTAATGATCAACACCAAAGACATCTTGAACAGGCAAGTACACAACACCGCAGCTGTGACGCTTATGTCATAAGGATGCGTTCTAGCGCCAAGTGCCCAGAGCAAAGCGCATTGAAATTTGATTGCAAGTCACGAAAGTAAACTTAACCACTTTTGGATGTCCTGTAATGGTCAAGCTCTGCAGCATAGTTTCATACCTTAATAGTATTGAAATTAAACAATTGGACGTGAATCTGGGTCAATGCCTGTTGCCATGGTAATGAGGGAAGGGTTAAATGCTGTGCAGATATATGACGTCACAACCTCCCGGCAGCTTCACTAGCTCTGACATGTTTTTATCACTCAGTCAACACTCGGCACCATATCCATTCCCTCTTGCCACCTTATTGTGCCTTGAGCGCACAAGAACCGCGCCGAACAACACCGCTGCTGTTCGGTCTGCCTATAACATCCTATCCAGCGTCAAATTGGAGCCATAAACCACCGTGTGAAAGCTTAATCTTCGGGCGGGCGATAGGGTGAGAGCTGGCTGCGCTATCTTATTGACTGACCGGCGGCGACTGGCGAGTTGAAGAGGCCGACACCCGTTGCTGGGTGAGCGCCAGTTGGTCCCGCCCGTGTCGCACGGCCGCCCCGTTGGCTGGTGGCGGCGAGCCCGAACAAAGCCCGGCGTGCTGGCCTCTCGTCTGAAGCTGTGCACATCACTGCCCACCGCTCTCTGCAGTGCTACGGAAGCAGGGCAGGGGTAGCATCTACTCCTGCCTGCGGTGCTGCGGTAGCAGGGCAGGGGTAGCATATACTCATGCCTGCGGTGCTGTGGTAGCAGGGCAGGGTAGTATCTACCCCTACCTGCGGTACTACGGTAGCAGGGCGGGGTAGTTTCTGGCCCTACCTGCGGTATTACGGCAGCAGGGCAGGAGTAGCATCTATGCCTACCTGCTGTACTGCGGTAGCAAGACAGGGGTAGCATCAAACCCTACTCTGCAGTGCCACGGTTGGGCAAGCGGAGATTCCTGACTGAACTGATATGGGTTTCGCTTGGAAAATTTGGCCCACTGTGTGCCTTGAAACACATATGTTTTTAGAAGCTCCTGCGTCATCAGAATCCAAATGGTCCCTCAGCAAAGTCAGGCGTGATGACGCTGGGTTTGTGATATCGGGCGTGATGGACTCCTGAAAATCCCAGGATGTTTTTTTTGCGTCCTTATCCGGTCTTAGCAATTTGCAGTTAGTTCCAACTGCCTTGTTTATGTGACCATTGGAGACCGCATTTCTTCCTCGGATTTCATCTCAACACACATAGAGCCACATCTGTAAACGCAAAATGTCATGCCGTCGCGTATGGGATTGGCAGACTAGCCCTCTCTTCCATTGCTGCGACTGGGACTGGCAGACTAGTCCCCTCTTTCACTACCGCGACTGGGACTGGCAGAGTGGCCTCATCTTCAACTACAGCGACCGGGACTGGCAGATTGGTCTCATCTTCCACTACCGCGACTGAGGCTGGCAGACAAGTCTCATCTTCCACTAGGGCGACTGGGGCTGGCAGACTAGTCTCTCTTCTACTGCTGTCTGTATTTCCAGTGCATGATGGAACCTGGATTAAATAGCATAGGAACTAAGCGCAATCACACTACATATTGAATAAAATATCATAGCAAACAAGGGTGCGCATAAATTGAACGCTCAACAGTAAGAATCAATCATAAACTACAACGGCCGGTGCTGCGGTCGGGTCAGTGGGCGGCAGCCAGTGCGCAGGTCACCACGGGCGCGGCTGGGGCCGAGGCCGAGGCTAGGGTCGGAGCTGGGGCCGAGGCTGGGGCCGGGGCCGAGGCCGGGGCTGGGGGCCGGGGCCGGGACCGAGGTTGGGGCCGGGGCCGAGGCTAGGGTCGGAGCTGGGGCTGAGGCTGGGGCCGGGGCCGAGGCCGTAGGCTGGGGGCCGGGGCCGGGACCGAGGCTGGGGCCGGGGGCCGGGGCTAGGGTCGGAGCTGGGCCGAGGCTGGGGCCGGCCGAGGGCCGGGGCTGGGGGGGCCGGGGCCGGGACCGAGGTTGGGGCCGGGGCCGAGGCTAGGGTCGGAGCTGGGGCCGAGGCTGGGGCCGGGGCCGAGGCCGAGGCTGGGGGCCGGGGCCGGGACCGAGGCTGGGGCCGGGGCCGAGGCTAGGGTCGGAGCTGGGGCCGAGGCTGGGGCCGGGGCCGAGGCCGAGGCTGGGGGCCGGGGCCGGGACCGAGGCTGGGGCCGGGGCCGGGGCCAGGGCCGGGGCCGAGGCTGTGGCCGAGGCTGGAGCCGGGGCCGTTGTCGGGACCGGGGCCGAGGCGAGACCGAGGAGTGCCTGCGAGCCGGAGTGACGCGAGGCGACATGTTGGGTACTAGTTTCAGTCGCTTTCCTCCATTGAGAGGAACTTAAAATGTCATGCTATATGTCAAGCCGGTGAGTTTAACTGCGGAGCTAACGGACATGGAGCAGGACAACGAGGAGACGCTATGGAAACATGTTAGCTATGTTCAGTAAAAGCTCGGCTCATAAGCTGAGAAAACCGCACATTTTATCGGTTTGCCTGGCAGGTCTGGACGCGTTTGGAACTTTTCTCATGAATCATGTTCGAAACAGTAGGATATCAAGGAAAATAAGAAAAATAGTAATACAAAGGAAACAAAATAAAAATAAAAAGGTGATTCTTATTTTCCTCTACGTTCATCTTAACGCTGCACACCAACGGGCGTTTTCCAATATTTGTTTGCAGAGTGTCAACCAGACTTGTACCTGGTTCCCAAGATTTCCTCCCGGGAACCGGTTCCTGGTTTCTGGCTTCGGAACCAGGAAGAACCAGGGAACCAGTCTGGCAATAAGTCGAAAGATCCAGCAAGAACCAGGATCCAGCTTGACAATAAGCCAAAAGATCCGACAAGAACCAGGATCCAGGTTGACATGAAGACGAAAGATCCAGCAAGAACCAAGATCCGGCCTAATATCAAACCGAAAGAACCAGCAAGAACCAAGATCCAACTTGGATTGGACATGCTGTTCTGGCTGTTCTTCAATGTTAATAACACTACAAATTCAGAAGAACAAAGTCCATAACTTGTCGCGATACAGGTATGATGTAGACCTGCTAGGTCTGCAACTGGGCTGTTAGCTGCCCAATGTTTTCCTGAGAGGAAAGGCCCAGTCTTTCGTCCGTATATCACATAAACAATGAGCACTATATATATATATATATATATATATATATATATATATATATATCAGTCTACATAAGAAAGGCACACAATGATTATCAATCACATCACGCGGCAGCCACTCGCAACACCTCGCACACCAATGTGGTGCCACCGCGCGTCACTCATCCAGGCCGCAGATAGGGAAGCTAGTATCATACGTTTCCTTTATCTCAAACCCAAAGGCAATATGACGCCAAGGAATTAATGCTTCTGATGGTGAGATTGCTCGGTGTGAGAATGCTGGAAACCGGTTCTATTTTATTGATTTATTATTGCTTACACCAAAAAACACACCATCCAACGTGTAATAATCAACTTAAATCATCCACAACAATATCAGACACAAGCAAGGATTGTGCGCGTTGAAATGCGGTTTCTGATGATAACAAATGCACTTTGGGCACATGCTATGCCGCAAAGCTTGAGACGCAGCTCAAAAGAGGGGAATGGAAATTTCAGATGATTTTTCCCAAGAATATATAGCAGGTTGCACGGTTCTTCTAGACATTCTATTCCGGATATTCTAGAGAATTCCATTTTATTTTGTTATTCTTCTAGGCATTTCGAAGGTGGCTAGGAGGTAGACAAATTAAGCAACCATATATCCATATATATATATATGTGTGTGTAACTGTACACATAAATGTATACATGAATACAAAAAATATAAATATGTATATATATATATATATATATATATATATATATATTTATGTATACGAATATAGAACCATCTAGTAGTAGTATGGAGCAAGTATTGATCAGCTAATAAGGATGCGTTTTCCGAAGATAAAGCTCAGCGTGCTTTCCATGGCAATGTGCAACGGCGACGCACTGCTAGTGTGCGGTCGGTGTGAAATGTGAAATCTGCGGTAAGGAGGAATAACTGTCGATTCGCAGCTATTCTTGCTGAAAAACCGCGAGAGCCAGGAACCGGGCTGGATGTTACCGGGGTCTGTGGTTGTGTTAAAAGTTCTTGGAAGCAGGGCCCGGCATTAGCAGGCAAAGGAGCTAAAGAATGCAAGTCAGCTCTGGCTCAGCCATAGGTACTTATAATATGGATTACTGAGAAGCAAGCAAGCTGCTTGGCTGCTTAAAGTGACACACATATGTATATATGTATATAATACACACATGTATATATATATATATATATATATATATATATATATATATATATATATATATATATATATAACAGCCGAAAACCATCCCAATATCACGGGATTCCAACAAAACCCAGCAATAATTTTTTACACATGCCCAGCCCACCTGCAGACCAAAGTTAGTCCCACATTGATACTGTTTTATCATGCACATAATGAATCTATAGCTGTCTGAGCCTTGTGCTCAGGCTTCTGGAAAAGCTGTATTGTTGTTACGGAGTCGGGGCATGCTGTTTATGTTGACTTGCCTGTGATGTACTGATCTGCTTTTTTAGAGTAAAGTATCTGGGTTGTGCACGGTGACCTTTTTAGGCTAATTTCTCCAAGGCCTCAAGACTATCAGAGTACTCCATATTCTGACCTCAGGAGTCTGGTGTTGGTAAAATACTAGTGTGAACTGTGAGACGTGGTGTTTAGTATTCATGGCATGTTGGTATTTCTGTCGCTTGCCAAAGGACTTATGGGAACCTGGGGCTGGTATTAACAGAAAAACAAGGGAAACCAGGAGCTGAAGCCAATGCTTACAAAATAACTAATGGGAGCCAAGATGCTGGTCTTGTGTTGTTGAAAGAAACAGTGGGAACCAAGATCCAGCATCTTGTTTTGTGGAAAGAACCAGTGGGAACCAGGATCTAGCATCTTGTTTTGTTGAAAGAACCAGTGGGAACCAGGAACCAATATTGGGAACCAGCCACATGTCTGGTATCGGCACACATTTTGTTTCGCTAATAACGAGTGTCACTAATAACGCTAAAATCAAGAACAGCATACAGAAATGTTGGGCAATTGGACTGCTCTGAACCGGTCAAAATGCTACGCATATTTTAATGACCATATCGACCAAAAACTCCTATTTACATTAATCACCCTTTGATTTGTTGAATAACCACCCGATTCGTTGTTTCAAATGATATCTAGGCCCTTGAGGAACCACTCGAGAAAACTCCCTGTACCGTCTGAATCCGACTACTAGCATCATCTGCCTTCTGGATCGCACCACTATCACCATCGCACCAAGCAACAGCCGATGCCAGCACTGCACGACTGGGCACGGACCCAGCTAGAGCTATGGCAAGTACTGTTCGAGGCCTATAGCTCTGCTGGCTGGCATCAGCACGGACCCAGCTAGAGCTATGGCAAGTGCTGTTCGAGGCCCATGGCTCTGCAGGCTGGTTCTCCTCTGCCGACCGTCCGTTTCGGGGCGGCCGCCGTCGGGGCGGCGTCGACTGGCCCATTCCGGACACAACGTCCGCTGATAGCGGCGAGGAGAGCGCTCCCCAATGTTGTTTATTACTGGAGTCGAACTGGACCGGACGTCGGCAGCGGTTCGATTGTTTCTGCGCGCAGACAGCGGAGCCCTCTGACGGCTCTATTGCCCGACGGATATTGGGCTTCGATGACCCACGCGGAAATGAGGGAATAAATTGGGCTCAAAGCCAACGCTTGTAGATGCCATTGAAAATGGGTCACGGTCAAACCGGGAACTGTATCGGAAGTATTCCTCCAAGCTCAATTAATTCATGCATACCATCAATCGGCGTTTGAACTCTGTTCACGGGATGCTATGATATGCTCGTATTTTCATCTTTGTATTTTCTATCTTTGTATCTTTCATGGCTATTGAACAGTGCATTAGAATTGCCGACTTTGGGTGGAAAGCAACACCCCATGAGGAGGATTTTGTACTTCATGTCCCATATTTTTTGTTATTTTTTCACTCCTACCTGACATTCTTTGACCATACATACTGAATTCATATTCCCCTTTCAGGGGTTTCAGGATGCCACCCAAGCCCGAGGTCACCTGAAACCACCAATAAAAAACAAGCCTCCACAGAACCTAGACGCCTATGGCTTTATCCTGCCTCACCTACATCTGAATTATGCCTATGTATGTACAGAAGAAGGACATTGGGTGTCTTCAAGCACGAGAGTCCCAGGGACTCCAGCCAGGACTCCATTTATCAATCTTGGTTTGTTTAAAAAATGCATCACAATCTACAACTGCGTGCAAAATACAACGTTTTCACGCATCCCAATTTTGTTGGGGGGCTGCACCCGCAAACACCACACCAGCAAAGCAAAGCCTGCTACAAACACCAGCAAAGCCTGATAGATAATTTTGCTCGACATGTTTCCCCTTTCCGAAGAAACTTGATCACCAAATTGCACCACTCTCGAAGGTAGGAGTGAAAAGTTCAAGAAATGCCTAATCAATGTAATCCAAAAGCTCATTTTTATCATTTGAGCACTTCTTTTCATAAATGTGTTGTCAAATGAGCTGCTTAAAACGTTTTACAAACAACTCTAAGTCTTTATGCTTATTTAACTACTTTTGTTTTTCTTGGTCTCATTCATATATGATGAAAATTACTTTTGCTTTCTTTACGATGATTTTTTAAAGATTTTTGGCCGAAAAGGTTAACTAATTCATTTGTAATCTTCCCGATACAAACTTGCACGTAACCTATACATTAACTACCTTATTTCGCCAACCGCCCAAACATGTCTTACATGCACCCAAGAGTAAACAAATCGTATGGAATGAATGAAACAATCCGAATCGAGTAAATCATTTTTACCGCCATTTCTGCCCTATTATACCCTTAGTTTGCCGTTTTGGGCTGATGGCGTGGCTCAATAATGATGAATCTAAGCCGTATTTTGCAAGAAACAGTGACAGATTGCTTGTATTTTCTGCCTCATTATAACAGAAGCCAAAAGTCTGTCAGTTGTTATTTGTTTGATTTGGTGATGTGTTGATGTGCAGGAGACCAAGACGTCTTGTGTTTGAATGAGGTGAAGTGAATGTGCTAACAGAAGCCAAAAGTATGTCAAATGTTCGTCGTTTGATTTGGTGATGTGATCATGTTGAGGAGACCAACACTTCTTTTGCTTGAATGCTTTATGGTTTTGAACATTTTGCCGCTGTTTTTTTGTTGTTGTTGTTGAACTGCTTTGCCGTCTTGTGTTTGAAAAAAATCGTTGGAAGGGAAGTACAAATCGCAGCATCAACACATTGGTGTTAAATAGTTTTGGTGCTCAACACACTTATATGAAATTGGTATAGTTTAATGCATTCGGTTTCAGTATAATGATCAAGATGTGAAAAGCAAATACATTGTTGCCAAGCTTATGTCATTACGTTCATGCTAACCTGAAATGTATGTCTTTGTTTGCCGGAGCATCTCTCACTGGCTTGTAAGTTGCAGCTTTCGGGACTTGAATTTGTCACTCCTGCACGATGTTTTTGCGATGAAACATTTCTCATCCACCCTAGCTCGAAGGCGATTCTAGCCCACTGCTCTTCAGGTAATCTTTTTGTGGATCGCTCACTCTTTATGTTTTAATATGCTTGCGAAGTTTTGTCTTCAGTATGGTTTTTACGGGAGGTGGGCACACGTGCGGCATACTTGTAACGATGCAGTACTCATTCGTGCTACAGAGTTCCGTTCCAATTGACTGGCAACTTTCATCGCCCACAGCAATAACAGTTTGCTGGCGGCGCCTACGCACGCGATCGATGCCGTGTGCCACCAACGCACACCCCTTGCACCAATGACGTGGCGAACGACTGAGACACGACGCACTTCACAGATGGCTCGTCCAACGTCCCCAGCTTCACTGTTCAAACCCATGCTGCGCGATCAGCCGTCATTCGTCAGGTCACCGCTCGAGGAGTACTCGCTTTACCGCCGATTCCCCTGCCACTTCATCTTAGTTCACCGTAGCTGTGATCGATGTCGACCTGTGCCTCCCACATCGCCGTTCTGGCGCCGACTCTAGGTGGGTATCGATTTTCGCGGCAGCTGCAGGCAGTACTGCGGCGGTTTCTACCTTCCAGAGCGGATCATTCCAGGGCGGATCTGAGCAACGTTGGGTGAGGCATGACACTCCGTAAACGAGATTAGGAGCTGTGTACAGGAGCTGAAAGGCTCCGAAAGGCTTTACCAAGATATGTTCAACAGCCGGCAGTACGTGGCTCACTGGAAGCGGCAAGCCGTCGCGTCGCCCTCGCTTCTTGGTGACCAGTGAGCAAAGGAATCACACTGAGTCTATCGACCAGCCAGGCGATTTATGTGTGACGTGGTTCCTGCAGCACGACTTTAACGCTATCATATGCAGGCTGACTGTAGGCTATGTGGAAGACCAGGCTCTAATTTTCCACGTAGTCGGTGACATTACACAACATGCACATCTACATGCACGGAATGCATTAATGCACGCATCTACGCACTGCGGGTGTCTTGCGCGTCACGCGTAGGTTTCATGCCCAATCATAGACGCGGTACCATAACGTCAATCTTGATGGTCCTCCTGCATTTAGTATATCGAAGGAATTCATCCAGCGTAAGGTAGAAAGGCTCAGAGGCATTTTGACGATTTCCTTTTCTTATAGCGCCCCGAGCAAGATGCGGAACTTCCCCGAACGTTGCGGTTGGTGACGGACCTGTAACTCGAGGCTCCCTGGGTGTTTGGGAATTAGCGCACAGTCTCCGTGTCTCAGAACCTGCTGGCGTTCAGCCAGCATTAGTGCTTCCGCGAATCCTTACATGTAAGGCAATGTCGTTCCAAACCGGCGGCACCGACCCGCCATGTATGTAACCGATGGCCTGTACAGACAAAACGACGACGAATTTCTGCGGCTTAAATGTACAGGCATGCAGCCTAGGCACCCACTCAGTTGAACACCATACTATCTGTGGTATGGCGGTTAAGCGCTTTTACTTGTTAGGGTTATTGAAAGAGACGGAGCCACGTCTAGCTACCCGAAAGAGCCGAAGAGCGAAAAAACAAAATAGATTTAGTGTGAACGTCTAGCACGCGAATACAGCAAAAATTGAAGCAAGTGAAATGCTTAAAATGACAGAGGAAAGGCGTTTGGGTGATCAGCGAGGCAAAAGCTTGGAAATGAATGATATTTGAGAACGAGCAATCTTGGAGCGGCCAGCTTCATTTGCAATGGAATATGTTTGATGATTCGCAAAGTGAAATGTAATTTCAAAAAAGCAAGGTGTTAAAAGACATCAAAATCTCACAAACCTCTAAAAAAACATTTGTGCCGTAGAATTTCAACAATTGCCAGGGCATTTGCCTTCGATTGCAAATGATCGCTATATGCTGACTTAAAAGGAAATTTCACGTTTGAATGCAATGAAGCAAGCGTTAGATGTCATGAAATAGACTCACTTATAACTATTGATATACTTTGTCGTGGAAGAGACTGTTCGAGAGAACAAAGCTCTTCTATTTAATAAATGTGCTCCCCAAAACGTTATTATTTGGTTGCGTCATGGAACGTTGCATGATGGCACTCACATGTAGTACTTAAGTCCCCGAGAGGTGGCAGCGGCGGTGCTGGATGTGTGCTCAGCGAAATATCGTTAGATGCTCGTGTTTTGGCCGTTTCTCGAGGTCTTCTTACATAGCTATCCGTGAATTTAAGGTACTTACTTGCATTCACATTCTCGGTTAAAGCGCTGCTCTTAAGTTATTTACTTGCAAGACATATTTCCGTAATCAACGGGTAAAATTTAAAGTCCTTGTATTATTTAGCTCAAAACGTAATGAAACAAACTTGTTAAGCTCGCACAACACTGGCTGAGGGTCATTTGACGGCTGTTATATTTGGAAACCCTGCTGACGAACACCTTGTATTAACGACTCAGCAATAATAATATTTCTTGACTTTGAACGCCGTGTAGATTATGGATTGATAGGGCTTGAATGACGTTATTATTGCATCTTGGATGCCTGGATGATCTTGAAAAGCTTGCATATCTTCGCGGGCGAGTAACCTAGAAACTAAACCGTTTAAGGTTTGAAAAGGGCATGGCTGTGAGCTGCACCGAATGATCTTTACGATCGCTGGTTTAGTTCAAAACCCCGTATAAATGCGTAACACTCTTTTTAACTCCCTTTTTATCTATTACGCATTATTTCTAGGAAAAGTGGGGGACATTTCAGAAGCAGATGTATTACTCAGTCCATTAACGTTTTTGGCTGATGACAAAAGCTCTCTAACACATCCACCTATGGAAATACATGCCTCAGTTGTACACTTATAATTGTTTAAGGGAAAAGTCAACCTCGGGGAACAAATGTAATGGCGCACGCCTGCATCTAGATTGCACGAGTGCGAGTCGGATTTCAAAGCCATTTAGCTCAAACTTGTCCGCAAGAATGCCGATATTTGTATTTGAAACGATGTCGTCCGATTTCGTCCCCTTGAGTTCGTGTACCTAACGAACAAAATGCCTCGCGTTGTTAAAAGTATGCTATTTTCCTTGATTCCCGTGATTTTAAGCTATGAGGTTCACAACTAGTGAAAGCAGCAGGAGTATATGCTTTGTCGTTGGTATCAGGGTGAATATTGTAGCTGGTTTACCTTACTTTGAATTTGACCTCGAACAGTTTTGAATTGCTAACCGAACCACTTCTTAAAGAAAAACGCACAAGATGGTCCGAAAGCCTGAGAAGAACAAATATTTTCTCATAATATCAAAGGGCAAAGCCGAAAAACGCAGCGTTTCACGCTACTTCTGTATTCAAACTTACTTTAAATATCACATAATCTTGTTATAAATATTTATTTCGGTTTTATTTTTCAGCATTCAAAACATGTACTCAGTAGAATCGTAACCAATCTATTTTTCAAGAACAACAGACCGCACCAAACAGGACTTAATGGACTGAGTGGACATGAACTCCATGAGCATGGGTAAGACTTTAATGAACTGGTTGGGGGGACATTTGAAGCAATACTCCAGAATATTATTGCTTGTGCTTGTTTTAGTCATAATTAGCTCCATTCACGCGCTGTAATTTTCCCCACGAAGACTAAGTTTGGGTGTAAGACCTCGGTGTAAACCTACAACCTTCTTATAATATCTAACCTAAAGGGATGTCCCACATTTGCATAGGTCTTTTTAACTAAAATAGCCATCTTGAATATCATTCAGGGCAGTTAACAGTCCTGTCCCTCTTCAGATCCAAACCTCTCTAGTTTCTGAGGTACAAGTCTGCGAAGATGTGCAGACTTTTTTCGGGGAAACTATTTCAAGGTCAGCCCAGCATCCATGACGTTGAATTCACGTCATTGAAATCTTGTCCTTCCATTAGCCATGCGGAGATACAGGCCAAGAAAATTATGATTGTCGATTCGTTCATATCTGGCGTTCGCGAGCACGATTTCCAAATAGGACGGCCGTCAAATGACTCTCAATCAATAGTGTGCAAGGCACGACGATAGAATCAAGCAGTGGCGTATTAAGGAGCATACCTACTAAATAGGGGATTTGTGTTGTCTCGAACAGTCTTTTCCAGTCAAAGGGAAATGTCTGTATATCTTCAATTGTTTCACATTTGAAGATATTAAAGCAAGCATGATATATGGTGAAGCAAGCTAACTTCAACAATTGGTATGCTTTTAAGTATAAAAAAATGCTAGAGACAATGCAATTTCTCCGTTCAGCAAACGTGTTCCTTGATACGTCATTGTTTGAATACGGCATCGTACCTTGCACCACACTGACTGAGAGCCAATTGCCGGCCGTTTAATCTAGAAATCGTTTGCATCTGTTTGCGAGCCAAACGCCAGATATGAGCGAGTCAACCATTATATTTGTATCGACCTTGATCGCCGCATGGCTTAAGAAATGTCAGGAATTGAATTATGTTACTATGACGTCGTGAATGATATGGTAACTGAAATACTGTCCCAAAATGCTTTCCGCACTTTTGCGGGCACAGTAGCTTGTGTAGCTTAGAAACTAGAGGGGTTTAAGCTTTAAGATGGCAGCACTGCGAACTGCACCGAAATGTCTTCAGTATCCTTAGTTCAGTTCAAAACAGCATACAGGTGTGGAACACTCCCTTTTAAAGCATACTAATAGTAAAAAGTCAGCTTATTTCATGATATTTAATGCTTACTTCAATATCTTTTAATGTGAAGCCGTTCTGTGTTCGAAAAATGGGATGGGTACCGGAAGGGCATGTTCACAGTCCCATTACCGTCGCCATGACAAACGACCGTGCGCACCTCCACTATTGCGAATAAAAGAACATCTATGATCGCCCCAGCAACCGATGGCCTGTCACCGAGAAGACGGTTGGTTGGAGTTTGAACCGGTGCATCACATGGATCATGTGGTGCCCATATTCCCAAATCCAAAATGGGTCTCGAAAGAGCCGCTGTGGTAAACACAGCAGGGGAGAAATCAAAGTCATACTAAAACGTTTCATTGAATTTGCGGAATGATTTATCTTCCCGGATAAACAGAGTGTTTCAATCTTTGGTAGCATTTATTACAAAACCATTTTGATGAATTAGGGTGTCGCAAACATTACAGAACAGGCATATTGGAAGACAAGGCAAATGACACGCATTACTTTGATATTGGTGAGGCGGGAATCAAATGCGATGACCCCTGCAGGTCGGCTACCTTAAATCGAAATTCTGAGCTAAGCGGAAGTATTTCGAGAAAGCTGGAGTGATTGATCAGATCGTGAGAGATCAAATGAAACGGTTAGTGAGCAGCACAAAAATGTGGGATGCTCCCTTGAACTGCCACAGCCCAGCAGAATCCGGCGGGCAATGTGTTCAATCTGTGATTGGGCTAGTCAGCCATTAATGGTCATAGACGAATTGATTTGTGCATGTCACAGCTTTGACTGACTTTTTAAAGCGGGCATGTGATTTCTACAATAAGCTAGTTTATCCTCTGTGTGAGTGATCTGGGTGCAGGGCTTCTCGTGGCATGTTAGGCGATAGCTAATGCCGCGCAGTCGTTACAGGGTCTTGTATTGGCCTCCAGCAGTGGTGCTCGCCGCTTAAAGGGGGTATTCCACATTTCTATGGGGTTTTGAACTGAAATAGCCTCCTTCAAGAGCCTTCGTTGCAGTGTTCAGTCCTGCCCTTCTTAAAAATACTTGGTTCATTTCCCACCACCAGCTAGGTACAATCTTTGCACACACAGGTAGACACACGCACACGCACACACGCACACACACACACACACACACACACACACACACACACACACACACACACACACACACACCACACACACACACACACACACACACACACACACATACACAGAGCTAGACGGCAGGCAAGGCAGTCAGCACTTGTTTGACAGGTCAGTGGAGCCCACCCAGGACCATGGCAGTCAGCACTTGTTTGACAGGTCAGTGGAGCCCACCCAGGACCATGGCCTAATTCGCGCATTTGACGGTGATCACGGGCAAACCGATCCTGCTGGGCGATGAAGGTGTTCCGGACATTTGACCTGCTGACTACCGGGAGGCCCAATGTCATGAGATCGCACTAGTGTCGGATATGCACATGTGTCCTGGCGATGCCGCCACTAAACCCCACCTTGCTTGCATGCAACCCCTTAGCAATGTTATTCTCATTAGACATAAGTCCTTGGTTAAATATCAGGTCCCGACTAGCTGTTAGCATGGGACCTGGTAGGTGCTCGAGCTCTTGGCACAGGCTCCTTGTCCAGTGTGACACTCTTACCAGCTTCGTTATACACAAGTAGTGAGCCGTACAAAGCTCTTGATAAGCTTTCTTTCCACTCATAGTGTTTCACATTTGACAACCATACATGTTTGTACACTTTACCTCGAACAGTTGGCTCATAATATTCCTATTGGCTAAGCTGACCCTGGCACGGGGCATATTTACGCTGTAATAAGGCAACGTTTCACTGTACGCATGCCTTGATCTTGACTGTTAGTGAGAAAGATATATGATATATAACTACCTCACCTATGCGTTATAAATATTTGGACATGTGATGTAATGGACATGTATATATATATATATATATATATATATATATATATATATATATATATAATATATATATATATATATATATACAACATATATATATATATATATATATATATATATATATATATATATATATATGTATGTATATACATATGTAAGCCATTATAACAAGTAGCAATAAGTGGGCTTATTTCATCATATCTGATGCTTACTATATTATCTTCAAATGTAGAACATTCCCTTTAACAATGCCCTGCATCTGTTAAACGACCTCCATATTCTGCTGTTTAAACCCCTCGTGGCATACATCGAAATATATCTACAGGCTCCCGTCCATCAGCTTAACGGGCTGGATTCTGTTTCTGCCGCATAATAACGGTCCCAGCGGTAGCCGTAACCGCCACACATGCGACGAACTGGACTCAAACGTCCACTGGCCAAAGCCGCGGAAGCAAATAAAATTTGGCCGCGCCGGAAGCCAATCAAATCAAATCTGTAGGCAACGGAAATGGTGGGACATCTGGCTGCGTCAGATCGCCAACGCTAATCGCCCGCCGCTGAAACACTGCTGTACTCCGTTGTCGGCAGTCGGTAAAAGCCTGAACTTTCGGCGCCGGTCCGGTGGTCTCACGTGGTCGGCGGGGTATCCGGGGGCGGTGACGTCGTCAGTGCTCTGGATGTGCTCGGCAACGGCATGCGGCGCCGACTCCCGAACCTCATCATGCGAAGATGCAACTCGTGAAATGGAAAGCATTCGGTTGCATCCTGGCTTGCGCTTAATTGCTTTGAATTCGACATGTGTTACGATCATCATGCCCATATTACTAAGCTCGGAATTATTTCTTTCGTCAATCTTTTTGCGTTGTGCATACGCACAGGTTTTCCACCCAGGGTGAAACATAACAAAGAAGCAAACGAACAAAAAGCATAAGCTGGCTGAACCGTCAGCTAAGCTCAGAGGGTTTCAATACTGAAAATCAGCGCTGTTGGCGTAAACAGCTATTATAACTGGCCTTTCCGGAGTCGAAATTCCAGCAGCATCCAGATGGTTTCTGGACAGAGGCACACTTCTGACCCAGTCGTTGATTCAGAACCTGATGTTCTTGTAAGTGCCGGCCAGCAGAGTGCTTCGGTGATGTGTTTGGTTGACGTTCATCGACCCGCAGACCTGACATTATTGTCTGGCCAGCGTGTAATTTGTCGGTTTCTGCGGATAATGCGAGCTATCGCGCTCGCTGCATGCATACAGCGAGCCAGTCCCTGGCGAGCGAGCCAGACCTGCCGTCCCTATTCCCACCCTGTGCTGGAGGTCTCGCCTTGCGAAGTTCACATAACAATGCGCTGCGTCGCTGCGTCGATAGAGTCCGGGTCACGTCATGGCGCCGGTCCCCAGGGAGCTGGCAGCTGGGTCCACAGGGACGTGTGCTGCAGGAGGTGTGGCGAGGGCGAAACAATGTCCCGCCGACGCTCTTTTGTGAGCTCTTCTTTTGTGCATCCCCTAGACGCAGAGGTGGCCAGTTGCGGGTTTCGCACGACATTCAGTTTGAATCCAAATGTGGGACACATCCACGTGGGGTGCTGTTATCTACATACTTTGCAAAGCAAAAATCCAAGCTTCGCTTGCTCCGATCTTGCGGTCGTAGCTGCCGCACCACCGCGGAACAATTTTTCGTAGGGAGCCGTTGGCTCGTGATTGCAACGCGCACATGTAGCGCTCAGACTCAGATGCAGCGGAAGGCTGGCTTGCTGGCTTGCAAGGACCAATTGATGATTCAACCTGAGGGACCGACGTAACCGGACGGAACCAAATGGTACATATACATGACAACAACCGAAGTCATCGTCGCCGAATGCCACGCGTAGTGGCTGGAAGCGGTGCCACAAGTCACGAAGAGTTTGGTGGGGGGAGGGGGGGGGGGGGGCGGGCACTTTGGACCCACCTTTATCATGCAAGCCGTAGGGCTCACACTACATGTGTTTCTAATATGGCGTGGGAAAGTTTTTCCACAGTCGGGCGGCTGCTGTTCCCCTCCCCTTCCCCTTTCGGTTCCCGAACCATCGAGCGACGATGTGGTAATGGTGAGGCACACGCTGCCTGACGATGTCTTTCGCCACAAGGACAGGCTACTGAGAAACCGCCACCGCCCAGCCGAAGTTCTGTGGGGTACTTTTCCCACACCACTCAAGCGTGTCATGTCGCCAAGAGGAGTGGGACGAGGCGGAGTGGAGAACCATTGTTCGCAGGATAAAAACCGATGAAGCGCTCGACTTGTTCTATGCCTGTTTCGGCCTCGGCCAGTCCACTGTTTTGTTCAGCGGACTGTTTTGCAAAGATTTTAGCGTGGCGGGAAATGGTTTGTTCATGTACGGACGACACACCCATCTTGTCTGCGCTGTGTAAGTCTGAGTTTTTTTGCACGCCGCTCGTCACAGTGTTTATCGGCGGTTGCCATGGTGACCAGGCAGGCTCTGATGCGCAGGACCGGCACTAAATAGATATGGTAGGTAAATAGACATGGCAGGTTAGATGAGTGTTAAATGATATTAACACCAAAGCTGAGCATTCGGATTCGGAGTTTTCTAATGTTGGACCGGATATTCGAATTGCGGCAAATATCTAAATAACGGAATCAGTGTTACAACATTCGAAAAGCAATGGAAAACCCGTTGAAAGATTATAAACATATTCCAAAATTAACCTTATTGATTTTGCACCCAAACTGCAGCTTCCGTCGACTCGCTGTGGGACGTCACCAATCTGACGACGCCGAGTCAGGCATGCAACATTGTTGGTTACCCAGTTTTCAGTCAGCAATTTGTAGGTAAAAACTGTACGACTATGTTTGCAATGAACTCAATTATTCTGTTATTCCGTCTGCGAATGCCCGAAACACATATTGGGGAAATGTTATTAGCCAAGCTTCAAGAATTGTGTGTGAATTGAAGTATGTTTAACCGCTTTATGTCACATGCTTGAACGTCACTAGCCTCCACCACGCCGTATTCTTCCCAAGCTTGTGCTCTTATGTCTCTGGGAGCTGCAGTCTATGAGCTCCACTATAAAGCGTAAAAAAGAAAACGGATGTCTTCTTCGCGCAACCAATGCCCATTCACACCGCAAGACTCCCTCCTCAGCTGTCGCCTTTCAAATCAGGCGAGTAAAATCACATATGTGTTGGGGCGCACCCAAAATAAGCAATGTTTTTGAAAAGCATCAGGAGCTCGTTTATTCGCTTTAGCATGGGGCATTGCACGCGACAAACCGGAGAGCAGTCCAGGCACCTTCCCCAATGGACAGGCAACACGCAGAAGGGCGTCAGAGCAGCATGCATCACCGCCATACAAATTTATTACGCATTCCTTCATGGCCACATGCCTGAGCCTGACTCTTCCTTCGAAGCTTCACTAATGAATTTCCCAAGCGTTCCCAGAGAAGATAACATCGTGGGTTCTGCTGGGAACAACACTATTGATATATAATAATAGGGACAGATGTGTCGTGTGCCGGTGAGGCGGGAGTGCAGCGCACTCGCCAAGCCGGGCGGTGGCCGTCGGTCGGTTTGGTGAGCTCGCGGGCGGCCCCGGGGTGCCGCCAGGGGAATACCTAGCACGGCTGGCTGTGTTGCGCGCACACAACCACTTCTAGAGGAAACAGCCAGGTGAGTCCGAGGCAATGGGTCTGTCCCGAGACTGAAGACAGCATGAGGCCATCATACCATGCCGAGTGCGCGCTCCAGGCGGATGTTAACAATGACCCGATGTGTGACAAAGTACATTGGTTGGTTGAAAAAGAGCTCCCACCTCTGGATGCGAACAGAAGAGGACAAAATGAAGACTCGGTTGCCCTCGGAATGGCGTTGTGTTTTATTTGCTTTCTCGAAAAGTGCTTCATATACCAAAGCTGCGAAGAAGAAGTAGAAGTAGTAGTAGATTTTTGTTTTGTTACGTGGCGTCACATCACACTCCAACCAGTCACATTCATCGTTTAAAGGGATGATGTCCAATGATATTGCGTTATACCATGATATAGTGCACGACCCGGCTGTGTGCAGTATGTGTCGGCCGAGCCAAGCCTTCGGGGCTTTTTGTGGTCACTGCAGCTGGTGTAGGCCTTCCTGTCTACTTGTCGTCACCGCAGCTGGCATGACCCTTCCTGTCTACTTGTCGTCACCACAGCTGGCATGACCCTTCCTGTCTTCTTGTCGTCACCGCAGCTGGCATGACTCTTTCTAGTCCGTACGTGTCGTCACCGCAGCTGGCATGACCCTTCCTGTCTCCTTGTCGTCACCGCAGCTGGCATGACCTTTCCTGGCCTTTGCATGGCGTCACCGCAGCTCACATGACTCTTGAAATGCACCCTTCCAACATATAATAAGGTCGCTGTGAGAGTAGTGCCTTCTGTTATATTATGCTGGTGTACAACGTCAAAGGTGGATATTGGTGTTTTTCCAGTAGAGGCTTGACCTCCATCCCTTTAACCCGTTTGGTTTTACGTTGCTACAGACGCCACATATATGCTGTTTTTTGTAAGGGTTGTCATAAATGAATGCATGAAAATTGCACAGTAGGATTATTGCGAGCAAGACCATACACGGCTGGCTTTGTCTGCTTGAAGAGTGAGGACATTTTGATAGACTCGTTTGATAATCTTCCGCTGCAACGCTCCAGGTCTTTATTATATTTATGCCAGCCTGAGCATCATGACATTATATTTATTAAGCACACAACCAATAAGTGACATCACTTGCTCAGCCTGTTCTGACAATCCACAAAACATAGGTGACAAAGATGCAAACATGCCTTTTGCTTCCACAGCCATGCAACATTCTGGCAGCCATCATGCTGCTCCACTCAAAAATATCGTTCATACAAGTAACAACACATGTATAAAAAGAAAATATTACATGTAAGTGAAATGACACTGCAAACTTGCTGACCTTGCACAATGCTGGAGACATGGCAAGTGCATGTAGTTGTGGCTGGATGGGCGAAATGCAAGTAGGTGATGAAGCTGCCGTTGCACACAAGGCCCATGCTAAAAATATTATCAAGTACTATCCAAGAAACCACTGGCAATACTTATCCACCTTTCTCAGCGCCCAGTACCTCAAACAAGTTGCAGCGACTATGGCAATGATGACTCGCAAGCAATGCTTGCCTGCATACAAAATTTGTTACAAAATTTTCCATACAATATAATGGCATGCCACTGATAAATCACATGCTGTAATGCTTCTATAGGTTCAAAATACTGCCAATGCCATAATGAAGCAGCATATTGTCTTTGAGCACCCCTGTAGCATGGCTGTTAGTGTTTCTTTCAGTTGACCGACATAATTACCTTATCATGCTCAAACGCAAACCTGAAGATAGAGGCGGGTATCAATATACCATATCTTACTGGGAATCAATAGATTTAAAAAATACCAAAGCAATGTTCTCTCTCACAAGCACAAACCTCGCCCGCACACTCCCCATCACACCAACGTCAATACAAGCCATTGACACGCACCACCAATGCTCACACCCACTTCAAGCTCTTGATTCACACTCTTTTGTCAAATAAGTGTGACCCTACACTTACACAACCCGCAAGACAATCCAATTGCAGGCTTTCTCGCAATTTCCGCACAGGGTTTCGGTTATTGCATATCACCGTGCGCTCCCTTCGAAACAAAATCGTAACGAGGGTTTATGGTCACACAGCTCAAGAGTTTGTGCTTCTAGCACACAATTTTGTTCAAGATTTAGATTTGCCCTACAATATGTCTTGATCATTTAGTGAAATATGTATCTAAAATTATTTTAGCATTTCACTCATTCTATACTACCTTGCTAACCCATAAGCCCGTGCGAGGCTCATTTTTCCGGTACACAAGGCGTTAACCGACCTGCCTGTAAGAAATACGTCAGTAGAAGCAGAAAAAACGCAAGCAGGAGAAAAAGGCGGATTTGCTGTCGCGTCTTTTTTACAACATTCGGAATAGTGCCGTTCTTTTTTCCGCTGCTGTACTTTCTTTGCAGACGGTGGCGTTCTCTTTTTATAACATTGACCTATGGCCTAGAAATGAGGAAAAATGCCCCAGTTGGCGACGAGTGGCGCACAACCCGAAGGTGCTTACGCTTACGTTCGCGACACGCATTCAGCAGCGAAAACTTACAGCCAATCACCTTCCGCGGAATGTACCACACATGCCGCATCATCCCTCTTGCGAATGTATCAGCGACCATGCTGTTTTGACCATAAGTGGAAACATCCTGTACTATAACGGCAATCGTATGGCGTTTCTATGACATCAATGCTGAGATGACTTTGAAGCAGTTTCCCAATGAGCGTTTTCGCACTTTTGCGGGCGTGTAACTCAGGAATCAGAGGGTTTTGGGTCTTAAAAAGGGCATGGCCGTTAACTGTATCAAAAGGTCCTCAAGAAGGCTATTTCAGTTTAAAACCCCATGCAAAAGTGGAGCATTCCCTTTAACTCTAGAAACAATCGATTCCACCCTTACTCAGAAAAAAATGTCTTCTTCCGAAGAAGGCTTAAACTTAACAGGCGTCAAGCACAATTGTGCTGGCATTACAGGATAAATTGCATGATATTTAAATTTGACTGCTAATTTTCAAAAAGCGACCGCGATGAAAGTCGTCACTCGCCCTTTAATGGAGCGCCAGTGACGGCAGAGGCCATACTAGCGATCAGGGGATATGGTACGACTGGGATTTCTCTTTTTGCATGGCGTAAAACAGCCAGGGCCCATGTGGAAGCCAAGGGTGCTAACCGTTCGGCCATTACACTTCCTGCTCCAATGCCAGCTCGTCAGAACGCCGCACACACGATCAAAGGCAGGCCTGATCAGAATGCCATGAATGTGTCGGCTGGGCGATGGGAGTACCCGTTCGCTTGCTTTTACATAGATCTGCCTACCCCGGTGCGCGCTGACGGGGTGAACGTTGATGCTCAGGGTGACTGAGAGCAGGACGCGGGTGCAGGAGCTCGCAAAGGTGGTGAGGCACAAATAGAAAGATTTAATAGAACCCAGGAAGCACCGTGCAGGTGCGTCTAATTCTATGCATAGGGCAAAACGTCACATGGTTCCGATGCGCTTAGATTTTCTTGGCTACTTAAAATTTCAACGTGTGGCTATACACGCAAAACGTTTCCTTACGTTTTTAAGATTTAGTCTGAATGGCTGTATTTTTGTGATCATGGTCCGCGCTACTCAGTGCTGTTCCAAACCTTGACCGCTCCAATCGAATCGAGCAATGCTACGTCAGCGGCAGAATTTGATGGTGAAAGTTTAACGCAGCGCTATACTCAGCGCGGCTCACCCTGCCTCTGGTGTCACGTGACCTTTAGCGCTCACATCGGCCGCAGGTCATCGCTGTTAGAGAAAAATAGCGAGCATCTGAAGCGACTCGAACCCACCCCACCACGGATGGATGAATCGGAAGGCACCTAACCAAATAAGGCATTGGAATGGACCAAATCATCATATTAATATCTAAGACAAGGGGCACAAACTCCATGGGCCACTACGTGCATACCCCATGGCTGGAAGTATCGCTCGTGTTAGGGAGACCGTTAATGTGACAACAAAAACGTCTCGCACATGGTGGCACTGCTCACTAAAACTCTAGTGTCACTTCCCGTAAGCGACGATGGAAGCTTGGCTGTCGACGCCGGACCCAGTATCCCCGACAGAAAGGATGTGTTTGATAACCACTAACCGTTTGCTTACGTTTGGCCCGTGTAAATATATTGGAGTGGGCCAGATGTCACCCAAAACTCTGCCGAATTCCCATAGGAAACTGATTCACGAGACCGCAGGGCAACTGTCTCGAACATCGCATCGGCATTCTGCACACGTCAGCTGCTGTAGCTAGCTAGCCTCAGCCAGCTAGTCAACCAGCGGCACGTGAGTGGGACAAAGCAAGCTAATTTGTCTGCCCATTCGTACAGACGCATCTTTGTGTCTATGACCTGCATGAGCACATACATGAAAATGCGCAGCTGACAACCGCTGATTACCAGAGGAGGCACGGAGGACCTGTCGTTGTTTGATAGATACTGGAGACAAAACACTCCGCTGTGTCGGACTGCGGCACACACCAAACGCCGGCAGCTGGCACTGTTTTTAACAAGCAACGGCGTTAGTCAAGCAGATACTGGGCTGGCAATATCATGCCTGTCCTGTACTGGAGAAAATGGCTTGCACTGAATGTCTGAATTGAAGTCAGTGTCCGCACCAGCATCGACCAAATCTTGTCGGTGGTCCGGGTAGTCAGCTGAATACGACGAACTCAGGTAGGGAGGTATTACCTTGCCCTCCCCCGACCCTCAGACGCCAAAAGTTGAAACGCGCCCGGGTGGCCGGTTGGATACCCTTTGCTCGCGTAGTGGGTCAATTTGACCCCTCTGAGGTCTCAGGAACTAAGAGAGCTAGAATTCAAATTCACAGGGTGTGTTGACCCGTACGTGAATTCACTTAGGTCCAAGTTTCAGGCTCATAGGCTATGACCTTTGGGTCAAATAAGGTCAAACGGGGTCAAATTCCAGGCTGGTCTCCAAAGGGCTCATAGAACCTAGATAACTGTTGTAAGCCAAAGGTCACATGCTCATCTAAGGTCAATGACCTTGTTTGACCTTTTGAAGGTCATGGTACCTAAAATCATACAAGACCGCTTTGAGTTTTGCATTTGGATAAGCGACAAAGAATACGCTAGGTAGCATGCTCCTAAAAACAAAATGTGGACTTGGGTCATTCTAGGTCAGTGACCTATTTTGACCTTAAAGAAGTCTATGGAATGTGTATAATGTGGTTTCTTTTATCAATAAATTTGAAATGAGCACCAGGAACTACCTCACATAGCAAGCACTAGAGTAACAAAACGGATTGGTTTTGGCACTGGTCTGACCTTCATATCTGACCTCAGGTAAATGTAATTTGTTCATTCAATTGTTTTGTTTCCTTAGAAAGTATCTCAGAGATCTATAGCTTCGTCTAACACTCCGTTGCTGGATCACATTGAACAATTCCCTAGAAATTGCCTTTGCCGAAACCATGGCCTGACTTTGACCTGCCATAGGTCAGCGACCCAATCAGGTACATCTAAATTTTTAATGCCAAGCAATATACTATTCAATTGCCTACAGCTATGAACAATCTGGCGCAGCTTCGCCGAGCCCTTCGGAAACTATTCTGGAAAAACCTTGGGGGTGGGGCAATTTAACCCTCCCTCCAGAGCACGTGTTAAGAGAGGTATATACATCAAATTCACAGGGTAGGTGGACTCAACGTAAACTCATATCTGTCGAATTTTGAGGTCCCTAGGTCGTGACCTTATGGTCAAGTAAGATCAAACAAGATCATACTAGAGATACCAAGTGGCTTCAGACCTCCTCAGCTGTTGCCCAGATGGCTTTTCTTAGCAAGAGGTCTCTCGGGCCATATCAGGTCAGGGGCATTACACAGACCTCAGAAGGCCAAAATCACCTAATGACGCAAAGCGCCAGAGAGAAACCCCATAGAACTACCCTGAGCATTGCCCCCAAAGCAAAAGTCTAGAGGAGGTAATTTTGAACCATTGACCTTTCTGGCCTTCATAAACTAATAACGAGATCCTTTGAAGTCTCCGTGATCAAGAAGTTTAAAATGACCATATAAACCTATCACAAAAAGCAAACTTCCATTAAAAAGCTGCATGATTTTGGCCTCGATCTTATATTCATGTTTGACCCAAGGTAAATGGAATTAGTTGTAACCCTAAGTTCAGTTGTCTAATTGAACAAGAGACTATCTCGAAGTTCGTCTGGCACTCCGCTGCCGCATTAGGTTAACAGATTGCATGGCCTAACTTAGGCCTGGTGCAGGTCAGTGAGCTCAAAGGTTATGTCTTATGTGTTTGCACCAAAACATCGGGTATTCAATTTCCCTACAGCTAAACCAATACTGTCGTTACTAAGTCCCTCTTTTAAGAATTTCTTCAAGAAAAAAAACTTGGGGGATCAACCGGTACCCGTGCAAGTGTTGGCCCTCCGTAGATATCCCACACTCGTGCTAACCACAGGCATACGGCGGCGCGTCACAGGCCCGGAGTTACGAGGCGCGTGGCAGTACAAGGCAGGAGTTGCGAGGCACGTGGCAGTACAAGGCAGGAGTTGCGGGGCGCGTGGCAGTACAAAGCAGGAGTTAGGAAGCTGGAAGTTACCGGCCACCACCGAGCTGTTGGTTTGTTAGCCGTTTATCAACGCTAAGTTAGAATTTCCTGCCAGGGTCGGTTTTTATGACAAGCTGAAAAGCATGCAAGCATTTATCAAGAAACTGACGCCATGTTATGTTCTGAGCGAAGACTGAACTTAGATTGGACTTTGCACTCCGACAGAAATGTTTTTATAGAGACACAATTATGCGTAAGCTGAATAATTCAGGAGCTGGATGATTCGTCACCATCTCTCATATATTACTAAGTGGGAGGCTGTGTCAACGTCTCCACTAAGCCATATACATACCTCCTTAATCCACATACCTCCTTACCGTGCAATGGCATTGCAAATGGACGTTCTTGATTCTGGAAAAATGGGAGTTCTCATCTGCGAGGCCAGTGACCACTTTTTGGTTATTTCTTTCAAGCTAACGGCCACAGGGTCAGTGCAACATCTCAAAGAAGTTTCAAGGGCCTCGTCGGCGCTCGTCAGACCTGGTCGGTGCTCGTCAGACCTGGTCGGTACTCGTCAGACCTGGTCGGTGCTCGTCAGACCTGGTCGGTGCTCGTCAGACCTGGTCGGTGCTCGTCAGACCTGGTCGGTACTCGTCAGACCTGGTCGGTGCTCGTCAGACCTGGTCGGTACTCGCCAGACCTGGTCGGTGCTCGTCAGACCTGGTCGGTACTCGTCAGACCTGGTCGGTGCTCGTCAGACCTAGTCGGTGCAGGGCTCGGGGCTCGTCTTACGGCGCTGCGGCCTTCCAGCATGGTCTGGTACCGCAGGATGTCATGCAGGACGCGGACAGCGCGGAAATCCTGGTGGCATTCATGGGCTCCACCGCAGGCTCCACCGCAGGCTCCACCGCAGAGGCAGGTTCCATCGCAGGCTCCACCGCAGAGGCAGGCTCCATCGCAGACTTCACTGCAGAGACAGGCTCCACCGCAGGCTCTACCGCGGAGGCAGGTTCCACCACAGACTCCACCGCAGAGGCAGTTTCCGCCGCAGGCTGCACCGCAGAGGCAGTCTCCATCGCAGGCTGCACCGCAGAGGCAGTCTCCACTGCAGGCTCCATCGCAGAGGCCCGCGACAGCAGTGGAGCCTCCACGTGACAGTTCCGCGTGCGTTTTCAACCACGTGACGCGCACGCGAGAGGTGGTAGCTCAAGACACGGCACGGCTGGTGCTGCATTTGTGTACCAAGGAAGGGTTGCAGCAGACGGTCTTTCAGTGGAAACAACTCGTCTCGAAAGTACCCTGGTGTCTGTTCTCTGGAGGATCTGGGACGCTGGAAGTCGCAGCGTGCAGGCCGTGAGGCGCTTTCTGAGATCGAACTCACTGAAAATGGTTGCGCCTCCTTCCTTTCTCGCGCTGCCGACCGGTATCCTTCAAAAACAATATACAGCGACCACCAGGGCCTACAGTACAGTGGAGTATATACCCTTGTAGTTGAAATATGTCCTACCGGTGTTGAGGGTACATTAAGAGTTGCGCGTGTTTCCTATTAATGGCTGAAACGCAGTGGGGGAAATTCCAGCGGTTTCGGAACTCGTTTTCATTTCCATAACAGATCTCGCCGGTCCAAACGCCCAGGTTTTCAATTCCACACCAGATCTGGTCGGTCGCGACGCCCGTGCACCCGTCGTACAGCACCTCCAGATCGCATTTAAAGCATCGTAGATGCAAGCGAGGCACAAGTGCCGTACCCATACACATGCGATGCTGACACCCATGCAACGCGATATCGTGCAATACCTTCACCCATGCGACACGATGTCGTGCGATGTCGTCGCCCACGCGATGACGCTGGAGGCGTCGCCTGTTGCCAGAAACTCGAAACACTGTATGTGCTAGGCAGGCGCTGTCAGCAGGCAATTTATCACGCATAGGCCACGATCTCCATTGTTTGGCGTCGTACATGACGGTGGCGTGCCCGACGGATTTTTGAACGTGCAGGGCAGCATTGTGTGCCGTATAGCTGTGATCGTTCTCTCGGACGAGTTATGAGTGGCGAATGATGTTTTACCGTCATAAAAAGATAAAAAGTCCACTCGTTGATGAACTTGATTTGAATCCATTCCGTTACCAGCAGTGCCTTTTCCTTCCTTGCCATTGGAGCAACACCTGTGCTTTTTACCGGCGTTGCAACTGCGGGTATTAATGTGTTCTAAGGATACAACACAGTGCAGTATAAATGCAATACGACGTTGGTCTACTAGCGTTTTTTATTATTGTTGATGTCATTTTTATTAACAATACAAACATTTAAAAAAATACTCAGTCGTAACAGAAGAAAACTACTTGAGCCACGCCTGGTGTCGCAGGGCTTCGCTGGGCTCAGCAACATCTCGTTTCCGATCAGCTCCAGCTCAACAACATCTCGTTTCCGGTCAGCTCCAGCTGAGTTTCACCTCGTGACGCCTCGCGACCGGAAACAAGCAGCGTGGTGCCGCTGCAAGGCTGATCTAGTCCGAATCCAGTCCACTGCAAGCAAGCCAAAGCCTAGTGAGGCCAGAGTGGGAAAACCTACATGTTCAAGCTACTGCCAACCCGCTTGTCAGGACGTTGGTTCGAATGCTGCTTGTTTCATCTCAGCATAAATAAACTTCGTAGTCCACTGTTTTATTTCAAATTAAATGTCAATTTTTTCATATTATCTGTAAAGCTTTACCTTCAGCTGGCTTATAGTACCGTGAGTCAACTATTGATCACAGATCATTTCAAATCGAAATACTATTTAAATCCGTCCGCTTAGCATATTCACAGATTCTACCCGCATCAACACGGTTGGACAGAGTCAACTTGTAAGATCTGCCGGATTGATTCCGTTTGTTTCGCATTGTACTGGAGTGCTGCCGTTCTGAGTACCCCATTCCTGCACCGTAATGACCTGTCCATCAGCCGTTTCTCCTGGGTTATGCATAACGACTTTCCTTTGTTAATAATCCGGGTCCGAATTATGCCTTCTAATTACGACAGTTCATGCATAACCGGCGTTAAGTGCTGAGTGCTTGCAGGCTCAAGAGGATATCGTCCCGGGTGGTGTGAAGTTCGTTAAGAAGTTGATAAATTCATCGCTTTCCTGGCCAGTCGACAAGGACTTTTTAGCTGCATAAACGGAGCCATTTCCTCCTTTCATGAGGCGGTCAGCACGCAGGCCTATACGGAAGTTTTATTGCCCATCAAGACACCGATGACCCGTAAATATTATCGCGTTTCATTGCATAGAACAGTTGTGCTATTAGCACTCATATTTACTTGAGTGCGTGGATATCAGACTTTTATGGCGATGTAAAAATGCCGATAACGCCGAATCGGTCTGATGGGGCCTCACGTGAGGTCTGGCGTGGGACCGAGCGGGATAGGGCGGATGTTGTTGGCTGAGTTTCGAACTTCTCGCACCGAAAACCAAGCTTCAAGAGAGAATAGTTCTGTCTTGGCAGCCATGACCACGCTACAACACATCAACACACCACACATCAACATGGGTAGAATGAATTGTATTTGTATTTACATGGTTCATGCGGTAACGTGACAGACTGGCTTTTGACGTAGCAGACTTTTGTGTATTTGCATTTTTGTATTTCGTCTAAAAAATTTCACTCCGGCCATGGCCTTATGTACTTAATGTCGCGTTCAGGTTTGCCCGCCCCTAAGGTTTGATGTTGGATCGGCGCTTGTTCCTTGCCATGACGACAATGCGGCCCCCCCCCCCCCCCCCCAGCGCGGATTCGGTCGGCGTACAGCCTCACGTTTCGGTGTCGCAGTGATATGCACTGGTTTTCAAACTGGGTCCAAACGAAACCCACCTGGGACGAAACGGATGGAAAAGAAATGAAACAGATACGCGATTAGTACCAGATCAGACCTGTTAGAAGCGTCGTGAATTAAGGGCCATCGTCTTCGTTTAAGCCCGATGGTACAGGACGGGCTACAGGGTGACGGGCGAGCGGCGTGACGCTCCCGGGCGGTAAGGCACCGGGCTAACACATGATTTCAGAGGGGCTGGGCACGAGTCGCCAGTGCTGGGCATACCGCCACCACGCCGCGTTACAGCCACTAAGCTTCCGTGCCGATAGTTACGTCCATAGCTGGCAAGGTCCCGTATTGGGTCGTGGCGCCGTCAAAATATGTTTCTTTTGGCATTGTGCCTCATGTTGGTCTGGAGATCTGGCAACTGCCCGGGGAAATCAGGCCAACACGGGCGTCGTCCTGTGCTCATGTACACGCCACGAGAAAATGGTCTCACTAAGCTGTTATGAGACCGACAGGCCGGAGGCAAAGCAGTTCGCCAACCTGAATGATGCTACCTTAGTGGCTAGTTGAAGGTACAAGCAGCAGCTCTACCTGACCTTTGGGCACATGCTCTAAGCCACGCAAAGTTATCCTTGGAAACCATTCATATACATTCGTCAAGAAGTAAGCTGTTTTAAGTAGCATACACATGAGCTATGCATGAGGGTTTACCATATGCTACCGTTAGTTACGTTTATTTTTACCACTATCGACTAGTTTGCTTACCCATAGACAAAGTAGTATTGCAAGCCTTATTCCTCGTAGAATAAGCAGGAGAAAGGAGAGAAAGATGCATTGTTTTTTTTCGGCTGCGTGCCATTATCGGAGCTACGTCAGTAGCAGCCTCGAATATCGGTACCAGCTCCGGTCTCGGAGTCTCGGTCCCTTCTGATGTTCGTTTTGATGAAGTCATAAAGCCGAAGTATTAATGCATATATCTCTCCTTTCTCCTGGCTATTCTGCAATGAATAAGGCTAACAATACCGTCTTATCTATATGTATAATGTTCCTCGCAAATGCAATTGACAACTGAGGTAATTTTGCTGACTCTACTCAGCGCATTGTGTTTGCGTTTGTGCGACTTCTTTTGTATATTGTCCGTCCGCAACCCCTGTGCGTAGAGGTGTGAACAATGACGATGCTAATGACACTATCTACTAACGCATGCACCCGCTGTTTTCATCAGATTAGCAATCTCCGATATCGGTTAGAGACATGTTTGAGGTCGATTTAATGAATGCACATGACTGAACCGCAACGATGGGATACCTTTAATTGAAATATCGCAATTAATGAGGAGTCAGGCCCCTCGTAAGTAGAAAGTGACCTGGCATAGCAGGTGCGCTGATGCCAATGTCACGCGCCCAAATTGAGCCTGTCCCCAGCGACGTCAGAATGACGACCCAGTGGCGTTTAGACCGATTCAGTTAGCAGAGACGGTCCCGCGGCGCGCTCCCTGCGCGGCGCGGCGCCTCCCAGCTGGCGAGCGTTACGACACGCCCGGGAGCGGAATCTCGAGACGCGACTGGTTCCGGCCGACGCCTGGCTGGCAAACGAGCGGAGCGACCCGGCCGCCCTCTGCACCACCTCCATAGTCCATGAGGGACCCGTGCGCTGAGAGCGGGTTGATTGCTTTCTGAAATTGGTGTCTGTGACCTCATTGCCTGGGGAGAGAATGCGGTCGCCGCTCGTCGCTCCCGGACGAGACCGGCTCGGTCCGTCGGCCCCCGGTCTGTCGGTCTGTCGGCCCCCGACTGACAGACGCCGCCCGTCGCTCCCGCACGAGACCGGCTCGGTCTGTCGGCCCCCGGTCTGTCGGTCTGTCGGCCCCCGACTGACAGACGCCGCTCGTCGCTCCCGCACGAGACCGGCTCGGTCTGTCGGCCCCCGGTCTGTCGGTCCGTTGGCCCCCGACTGACAGACGCCGCTCGTCGCTCCCGCACGAGACCGGCTCGGTCTGTCGGCCCCCGGTCTGTCGGTCTGTCGGCCCCCGACTGACGGACGCCGTACGTCTGAACAACAAAAAGGTAGTGAATTCGTAAATTGTTAGAATCGTTTCGGGACATGCTGGCGGGGTTCTATGCAGATCATAAGTGTAGCATTTACTGAAGCTTTCTTCGGCATGTCCGGGTATGTTTGGTGATGATGTTTTAGATAATTCCTAAGTCAAATATTCATCTAGACATATTTCCTGACTGTGTTTGCCGCCGGCTGCGATAATAGGCCTTCAGCTCCGGTAGGAATGAAAACTCCAATAGCTATGGATGCCTCGGGAGTTTGGGTCGGATTTATCAGTATTCACGGCTCACCAGACTACATCGGGCCAATGTAAAGCAAGTGGTGTTGTCGAATTGCATGCGATATCATCGATGTGTCCGTGTATTTTGCGGATCAGAAGATACGCTTCAGACGTATGAATACCGAAGCATGACTTCAGTGGGGTGAGACGCCTTCTAGAGTGACAGACATGACTTCTGTGGGGTGAGACGCCTTCTAGAGACAGTGCCAGACATGACTTCAGTGGGGTGAGACGCCTTCTAGAGACAGTGACAGGCATGACTTCAGTGAGGTGAGACGCCTTCTAGAGACAGTGCCAGATGTCTTGATGTATTCAACGAAGCAGACTCAGGCGTCAGCACACGGTACAGGGCCAAGATCGAAGCCTGTAAAGACCTTCAAACATGGGAGGAGACCAAGGCCTGACCAGTGACCTCACCGAGACACTTGAGTTCTGTTGCTGCCATGACCACGCCACATGGTGATGTCGCTGCTTATGCTGCTGACGTGACCACGCCACGTGGTGATGTCGCTGCTTATGCTGCTGACGTGACCACGCCACGTGGTGATGTTGCTGCTTATGCTGCTGACGTGACCATGCCACGTGGTGATGTCGCTGCTTACAGGTATGCTTTGGCGTGGCGTAAGCGTTCAAGGAAAGTTGCGTACCGTAAAGGCGCTTGCTTTCTTGCCTTCGAAACCTAGTCCGGGCATTTAGAGACCTTTCGAAAGATGCTCAAATGGCACGAAGAGCAAGTATACAGTGGACCCATCACGTCGCAGACTTCCGGCACCATGTGACGTCACGTCACGTGGTGCGCTGTGGAGGGGGCCGGGCTGGCAGCTATTCTGGGAACCAAACGCACCATCCCACACGGACGAAAAATGATCGTTCCTTTACACTTTGTACGAGCAATAAGCCTACCGTCCACAGATGCCGGATATCTGCTTGTAATCGGCCAAACCTGACCGACTATAAAGAGTTAACCATGCATTAAGTTCAGGGTAGTACAGGCCCGGAACACACCTGGTATTGCCTTTGCTCGTATGATCCACCTGCTCACATGACACATTGGGCACTAGTGAGCTTTTGTAAATGTTCTGCAATGTTTGTAAGCATTTGAGAACAATTAGAATTATTACTGGGATAAAATTTAACTGAAGTACGACGCAAATGTGAAGCTGTGTTAATTATCGTTCTGCCACAAGTGAGTCGGTTTCAAGCCTCCTGTTATTCGCTTTACAGAAATGAAATGTGACGCATGAATGCATTACTAATGTGGTATGCAATCGTGGTATGAAGCGTGACCACCTGCCCTAAATTGGCGGCAGGCTGCGATCCTTACAAACATCAAGGCATTCCACGTGACCGTTTTTTAAGCCTCCTTATGACCAGAATATTAACAATGCAGGCATTTTGCCGAACTTCTTTGCCGTGGGAACCCACCGATTTTCCGTACCAGGACTGTGGACCAACAAGTGCAAACTGGAATGGCATGACAAAATGGAATAGAATGGCGGTGTTTGAGTTGGCCCTTGACCTCCGACGGGTGCGGATCGTGCTTCACGGTGAGCGCGGCGGTGGCTGGCCTAATAGGAGGGGGGGGGGGGGGGGATAGTGAGCGACTTGATGCAAGCGTAATGCAATTTGTCGTGTAGAATGTCCTATGCAGGGCGGCGGTCATTAAAAATTAGTGGGTGCCCGCGAATCTTGGAGAAGACGCTCGTGGTTACATCTGGAAAGTCGGACGACCAGGACAGGGCCGCGGACAGCAGTAACGGACCGAGCGGGACAGAGCCGCAGACAGCAGTGACGGCCGACCAGGACAAGGCCGCAGACAGCAGTGACGGAATGGAGGCGCCTCTGATATCTAAGAAATCATCTGTGAGTGAACTGGTGAGAAAGCAGGATTCGCAGACAGACGGACGCGACGGTCAGGGCAAGCGTGACAGATCAGATTCCGGCGATTCGGCTCCAGCGAACAAGCGTGGTGCCCATGACCGTCTGGGGGCATGACCGTCATGCTGGGGGCAAGGCGCTGCCCTGGCCAATCAGTGGCGCTCAGGGACTATCTGGATACCGCGCTAGAAAGTTAGAGAACTGCATCTCAACTGCCCTGGCACAGGAGCTGAGCGATTTTAAGAAAGCCTTTGACCCTCAGTGCCAGTCGTTTAATGACCGCCTCAGTGATCTCAAGCCCCACGTTGAAGGTAAAGACAATGTTATTGAAAATCATCAGAGATGCAGAAACTACGGAGGAGATGAAGACTCTGCGAGGCAGGATGGAGGAAGCTGAGATCGTCATCAGGTTGTTCTGTTTCGTCCTGTCTGATGAGCGCATGGCGGAGAGACACGCGCCCCGCCTGGAGCCGCCCCTGCGGCGCTCGGGTGGCCCGGGGGGCGCTCCCCAGGTGGAGAGGACCTCTTTCCTTGACGGAGGGCATACTGGTGCTCCTCCCCAAAAGCGATAAGCCCTGGGACCTTATCAGTTCATACTGGCCAATGACATTACTGAACGTATGCTATAAGATTTCAGCAGGTGCTTCAACAAATTGGTACAAATTAGAACTGTCAAAATCGATAGCTCCAGAACAGACAACATTTATTAAAGGTAGACGCAGGCCATTTGGATAGGATATGTCACAGAACATACGACACCTACATGTCCTGGGCTGCTGATATGGGTCCGGAAATGAAAATTATCGGTTTCGTTTCCTGGAAATGAAAGATATGATATGTACGCAGAAAACTACAGACTGGGGTTAAGGCCATAAGTAATGCAATAAGCGTCTAGAACCAGATATTTTTTATACTATTTTATATTTTTGCATATATTTGCATATATATACATACATACCTTACATACCTTTTTATAACGGCCACATTATCGCCGTCAATTCTCTGCTGTTGTCTGAGATTACATGTTTATTAACCTCACTCCCCCGCCCTCGCTGGATTTCCTCAAGGATTTAAATGCAACGTTGTATCAATCTATGTGGGAAGATAAACGTGACAAAATAAAACCTAAAACTTAAGGCTCAAGGTGGTGTGGCCATGACAGATGTGGGATCTCACCGCTTTGAAACTGTCGCTTTGAAACTGTCCTGGATGAGGCGACATACCGGCTCCGAGGCCAAATGGGCAAAAATGTTCACACCGAAATGGAACGAAAGATTTTGCTTATGGGAAATGGTTTCGCGCTCTCTCAGAATGGTTGCTGAGTTCACATCAAATCATTTTCTGAAAGGAAGTTGTTATGTGCTGTTTAATGAGAGGCATAAGATCAAAGATGATTTAGGGTCTTGATCTCCTTGTTTATTTTATCAAAGAAAATTTGCATGCACTAGGCTACAGAGGTGGCACAGTGTAGAAATGTGATGCTTGAATGATTTGCTTAAAGGGGAATGCTCATCGATAATATTTGGCGAATTCTGCACCACGTTTGGAATGCACGGAGCGCATTTAGAATACTTCGGGGTAACTAATAGTCTTCCGGCTTGCTGGAAAGGGGCAGAAACAAAAATTCTACAGCCGGTAATACCCGTGGCTACCCCATTGTGGAATTCATTCTGGCGGGAGAGACACGGGTAAAGCATAGATGCGAGTTGCTCATACAGTTAAAATTAAAAGAGGTACAATATTTATGGGAGTCCAAATGGGAGAGCATTTTCTCCGACATCTGTTTGGATGAAGTGTACTGCAATCTGATCAATGCAACAAGTCATAGTATATGCGGATCACCGAATTTCAAAATTGTCATTAAGACGCATGCCACTACTCTTTTACGAAGAATTGAGCTAGTGACTTTGGCCGTACGCCCTAAGTACAATGCACGCAATGAATTTGTCTTGCATAGGTTCCGGGCGTGTGCTATAGTGAAACGTTTTTGGGGCACAGGATCGCAATGTCTTCGAGATATCAACTTGTTGGCTTAAAGGCGGATTATAAGAGCCGGAGATGTCTTACTTTGCCGAATGACAAAGCGATCTAAAACATTTACCACCCGTAACCTGTGGGTCACGAGTGGTAAATATGCGATATCAAAGGAATAGGCTTTATGTCAAGACGGCTCCGTTCGAAAGTTCATCGAGGATCGATAAATTTATACTGTATTATATTTGTTATTGTAATACGGTGCGTTAGTATGAAACTTGTGTTTTCTAAAATCTGTGATTCATGTGGCAAATAGTATGAACAATCCAGGAGCGCAGTTGTGCAAAATATGCTTGGTTGGCTGCTGGCTTGGCTGAACAGGGATACGTGGCTAAAGTTGCTTGGTTTGCAGCCGGAGCTGGATCTTATGAAGCTAATAGAAATTTACACCCATGGCCGAAACTACCACTAATGTGGAGTATTTTAGAATTGTTCTTGCTCTTTTGCTAAAATTTCATCCTCTCAGATTGCATAGTTGAGTAATTGTACCTAACTGTAGATTGAACAGTTGTTAAGCTACGGCGGTTTTCTTTTAAAGATACGACATGCCATGGATGAACTCTTTATGACATGTTATGCGGTGCATAACTTGTAAACTTCCTGATTTATGGCATCTTTCGTATTTTGTCACTTTTGCGCAAACAAATAGCCTCTTTCCAGCGGCTTTTGTTGCCAACAACCGCTGGTTAATTAGGTCAAAAATGTGTGATTGAGAAGACACAGGTGGAAGAGCTACAAGTGCCTTTCCCAGCAACATTATACAAAAAGACAGGACAGTAGTAATAGGTTTATTCCTCGGACAAAAACTAGGAGAATAGAGATATAGATGCATTGATACATCTGCAGCATGCCATTATAGAAACCAATAAGTGGTATTCGTTTCTGTCTTTCCTAAATGGGAGAGTTTTAGAAATATAGTTCTCGCCAATACTCGTAATATAGCCAGCAACACCCCCCTTAAGGCCGTTGGGCCCCTCAAGGTGGTGTGGTGCGCGCGTGCGAGCTCAAAAGTGGCAGCCCGGGCCCAGTTTCCTTGATTCGGCGACGTGTCCAAGGTTTTAAGAAGGCTGCCAACTTGTCCAACTAGCAACTTCCATCAATTCGGAATTTGGTTTGAAACGGAGCAGTTCTGCTCCAGCTCCCTGAGCAGGAGCAGTAGCTTAATATCCACCTTTGATCTTCAAGCGCAACTCAAGCCAACTTTGTGCAATACGGTTGGGCGTTGGAGACTGTGCAGATGTGGGGTTGTAATTGGATTTTTAGCGTGGCACAAAAGTGTTTACCAGTTGACTATGTCTTGAAACGATGTGGGTAAATTTTGCATATTTTTTTAAAGCATGTGACACCATTACAGAAAAGATAAACATCCAAAAAGATACAAAGCGAGAATTCGAGCGTTCGTGCTATTGGTGAATTTGAATTAGCAAGACGTTGATGTCAGCCTACAAACATTTCGATCACATGATGTGAACGAAGCTATTGGTATGTGTCCAATGTCTCGCTCTGGCTAAGCGCCTCTGGCTTTGGCCGCCGAGCCAAAAGCCAAGCCGGCGGACGTGACTCGACTTACCTCTAGGATGCGGACGGGGGCGTCTTTCAATATCGCGGAAAATGGCTGGATGTGCCTGTCCATCACTGGTCTGGTGATAGCTTTTCACAAGTCTGCCTGAGGCAAGCGAATCAGATTTAGTGTGATGGCAAACTGCTCAGGTGGTTGTACGAATTCTAGTAAACTTCACTTGTTTGCAAAACACTTGTCACTTTTGTGTGTGGGTGTGTGTGTGTGGCGTGTGTTGTAGTATTTGTAGTCTTTGGAGTTATTCCTTTGTGATCGTTGTCACGAGTGTCCTTTTTGATGCCCCACGGGTGTTCTTTTTGACATGCCAAGGGTGTCCTTTTTGACGTGTCATGAGTGTCTTTTTGACATGTCACGTGTGTCTTTTTTGACATGCTACCAGTGTCATTTTTGACATGCCACCAGTGTCCTTTTTGACATACCACGAGTGCCCTTATTGACATGGCTCTCCTCTTAGTCGCATAACTCGACACTCATGATAGCCATTTTATGTTGAAGTGCTTTTAATGTCAATACATGCATACATTATAGGCCAAAAACCTCGTGCAACAGTTGATGTCGGACAGTTTAACAAATTGTGGGCATGGCAGCCGTGCAGGCAATCATCTTTTATTTTCAGATGGTTTCATAATGGCTAATTTCCACATTCATCCTGACACTGCACTATAATGTCTATGACTCATTGCATTCATCACTCTTCACGCACTCAGCATAAAGTCTCTTTTTCAGTTTGGGAGCTTCAGTTCCCCGCAACTTTGGCAAAAATGGGATCCAATCCCGTAAAGGTGAAGGGTGAACGTTTAGCCATTTACCCTATTTCAGCTCGATGTTTATTTTCAGAAACTGTAGTCGCGCCTAAACGGGTTTCCGTTTGATCGCTGACCAGCTGAGCCACGGACGTTTGATCGCTGACCAGCTGAGCCACGGACGTTTGATCGCTGACCAGCTGAGCCACGAACTTTTGTTGTGTGGGTATAGTCAGTCTACCAATATTCATGCCGTATCTGCCAAACAACGCCTCTGCATAACACATCAAAACCGGGCCTCTTCTGCACCGGAGGCACAAAAAGAAAGGCTTCTCCGAGAGATTTCGGCAGCGTTACGACCGCACCAATAGCTGCACATGGTGTCCCTATGACTTTGCCAGACACCTAGTTCTCTGGTTCTGCTGCCGCGCCAACTTTGCCTCTCCTGTCCCGGGGAGGAGGCGGTGCAGATGAAGGCTAGTGTGCCGGCTTACAAGCGCAATGGCGCGGGCGTTCTGCCAGCTGTGCCACGGTTGTCCAATTTTGTCTGTGTCTGCACGAGATGCGGACCTGCACCACCAACGAGCGCTGTGGCACCAGCCGCACGCCCAGCAGCAGTCGGACGGGGCGGGCGGGGGCCTGGATTCGTGACGGCTGCTCGTGCTGTTTGATGGCTCGGCTTGACAGCGCTGCTGGGAGTCGAGCAGGCCCACCACAGTGGCGCCGCAGGGACGTCCAACGGGCTGTCGCGGTGCTGGCCGCACCAAAAGCTCTGTCACTGTGGCTGTAATGTACAGCGAGCCGACGCGCAGCACCGCGCATACTGCACAGTTGCATTTTCAGGAAATTAGTCGCCGTAACAGCGTAAATGGCCATGAAGTTTCGCCCCTGCTTGCCATTTCGTGAGAGCAAATGAGACTGCAAATCCATACGCGAGTATTAAGTCCACCAGTTGTGGCCGAAGTCCGGCATGTAATGAGCACAGAACAGCTCTTTCAACGCCGTACATTGGGTAGCTTAGCTTTAAAAGATTGCATGTGTCTAAAGCGTTACCGTTACGGTTTCGTGGTCACAAAATATGAGTACTTTTACATTTTGTCCACGATATCGCCACCCTACGTGTCAAATGACAGCCTCTTCCTTCGTTCATGCACCACGCTTTGGTCGAATAACTGGTGCAAATTGCCTGAAAAGGTCCAAATTAAAGCAAAGTGGCTGCTTGAAGCCTGTGTTGGCGAAACAGAACTCGAGGCTTATAGGAGATTGGCATTTGCTGCTTGTGCTGCAAAAGTTTCGATGCAGGCCGTGAGCCAGTTGTTTCATGAGTGGTTTTCTGCCGGCCCTACCGAGTGATCCTCTGCAAGTGTTATCGCGTTGGTCTAGCTATATGTCTCCGCCATCAAAAATGCGCCTCATCCAAAAATCTTGCTCGAAAGAACTTTTGGAGTTCGCATTTGCCTGGCATACGAAGTGGAAGTTTTATTAAATGCATTTGGCCTTCTTACACGACCCGATGGCATCATTATGTACCACCAAGTATCCCCTAAAGACCATGTTATGTCATGGGAGGCACCTCAGCTGCGTATCTTCAGCCCTTCACACATCTTTGAGTGGATCTACCATGCATTCCACCTCTTTTTTCTTCGGTTGGGGGTGACCTGCTGTTCGCATACCAGCTGGCATTGCCAACTTGCTGGATAAAGACAAAAACTCACAAAACTGCACTGCGTGGTTTACAGAGAGTCTTGGTCTTTGGCCATGTCGTGTTCTTTAATCCTCCTGGGCCCTGTACTCTATAAATCCAAGGGAGCTTCAGTCTCCCACCGTCCGGGAGAGTCAGTCCTTATTTAAATCGATTTCTTAAATGCCAAGGTCACTACTTGGTAATGCCAAGCTGTCGGTGGTCAGGTGGAGTCAAAGACGAGTGATGCCCGGGCGGAGCCAGGCTTCCTTCGGCTTATCGAGAACGTATGTGCACGGCGCTGCGCCGCCTGTGGACCAGTCAGAAGGGGGCATAGGAAAGGCCGGTTACCCTCATCAACGCAGAATTTGGACGCAATCAACGTCAAAGGAGAGAAGCTACCGAGGGACGCCGCGTAAGAGATGGAAACTCACTGGACAGAAGCCAATAAGGGAAGCCGTGGAAGAGATGGAACCTCACTGGACAGGAGAGCAACCAAGGTTAACTTTACTGCCAGCAAAGTGTGCAGGCGAACAGGTAAACATACTTCGAAGCAGCTTTGTGTAGTCTGCAGTTTAATGCAAGGCGAGCTTCACCAGAATATCAAACTTCTTGAAAGAGCTGTGTCACCCATGCACTTTGCCCAAGGTAAGTCTTACGCTGCTGTGAAAAGTTACCCCATAAGATAGCTTGTAATTAGATACATGGGCGAACTATAAGCAGTGTACGCTTACAGATAACTTGCGCCTATTAAGAAAATGAAAATATAGGGCGGCACCCGTCTGTCACTTTGAGACTTCATTTCCCTTGTGTGTAAGTGATCAAAGGAACGGGACGTTTGCGGAGGCGTAGTAAATCAAGCCGTCATGCTTTGTCTCTGACCTGGTAGTACTAGGAAGACATGCGTACAAGGTAACGCTACTGAAGTGACGCCGTTAAGCGTGGTCGGGTCCGATGCAATCTCTGCGACGATGTTTTTAGAAAAAGGCTGCAGGTCTACATTTCTGTTTATCCAACACAGGCATGAAACCAGAATGATTGCCAAAACCACCGCAGCGGGAAGCAGCGGAATCAATAGGCCCGGCAATTTATTGGTGTTAAAAAAGCCGGTCACCGTGAATCTGTTTTTATTTGCTCCGTTGGCATGCTTGTCAGTAGATTACGATCTATCGTACATCAGAGCGCTGTGTGGTTAAACAATTGTTTGCTTATCTTGTACTTGATCTACGTAAATGTGGATGGCGTATGGAAAATTGGGATATGTTTACACCTGAGCACAATCACAGCCTCATACTTTCGCGGCACGCTAAATGACACTGACAAAGCTGTGCACAAATTCCGATCGTAAACATACTTACTGAAATCACTACAACGTCAAGTTGGTGAAAATTCAGATCATGCACACGGTCTTGAAATCAATGTCATATGGCTGTGGGGTTTTCACCGTGCCTGTCGCCCGGCTGGCAGAGCTTCGGAGGTTGAAGGCCAGCATGTGGCAGAGACTTAGCATCGCGCTAAGGCTCAGGCTTCGGGACTCGTCCTTGAAAGTCAGCTGGCAACTGGTGAACGTAGCCGAACTGGAACAGTGGCGGCCGCGTCCCGGAACTGCGTGGCATGTAAAAATATTGCGTCACAAACTGCTTGTGGACCGGGATGAAGTGTCTGTATTAGGGTAACACGGTCAGGATTCGCGCAACAAATTAAACTTGGCAAGGACTCTGGTCCGAAATCCTTTCCGTAAAAATATTGGGTAAAATTTAGATAAAAATAAAGGATATTCTACATCTGCACACTCCCTCACAGAGCTTAATCAGAACGGCTGGGTCATGCGCTCTTGGCCGCGTTCGTGACGTAACAGCATGAACAAGCGGTTACTCGCTAGAGATACGCGCCGACTGGTTCAGCGCACCTCACCGCGGCACGTACTTACCTTGAGATATCTCCCTCACACAGGAAAACAGCTCGCTCTAAAACATGGGCTGGGACCTCACGTTTTAGAGGGCCCTCAGTCGGAGGGCTCTGGGACCTCACGTTTTAGAAGGGCCCTTAGTCGGAGGGCTCTGAGACATCAGGGCTCCCTAAGCGTCTCTAGTCAGGCCTACCCCAATTCAAATGCGTTACATCCAGGGACCCGCTTGTGCTTCCCCTCGCCCCTGTTGCGTAGCTGTTTGTTTATTTTGGTTGTTAGTTTCACCACCCACGGCGTTTGTAGAAACAGTGTTATGCGTGCGAACTAGGGCAACGAACTGACCGGAAAAGGTGTATCATTGCATGGAAAGATGTCAAAAACTTGCATTAAGTGAGCAATTGGAGGGTGCTCAGTGGTCACGCTAATGCATTCACCAAATACCAACATGTTACTGTCTAACCTTGCGCCATTGGGCAAGCGTCTTAACATGCTATCGTGTAACCTTGCGCCATTGGGCAAGCGTCTAAACATGTTATCGTGTAACCTTGCGCCATTGGACAAGCGTCTAAACATGTTATCGTGTAACCTTGTGCCATTGGGCAAGCGTCTTAACATGTTATCGTGTAACCTTGCGCCATTGGACAAGCGTCTAAACATGTTATCGTGTAACCTTGCGCCATTGGACAAGCGTCTAAACATGTTATCGTGTAACCTTGCGCCATTGGACAAGCGTCTAAACATGTTATCGTGTAACCGCGCGCCATTGGGCAAGCGTCTTAACATGTTATCGTGTAACCTTGTGCCATTGGGCAAGCGTCTAAACATGTCGCCGCGTAACCATGCGCCCTGACAAACGTCTTAACATGTTATCGTGTAACCTTGCGCCATTGGGCAAGCGTGTAAACATGTCACCGTGTAACCGTGCGTCATTGGGCAAACGTCTAATCATGTCACCGTGTAGCCGTGCGCCACTGGGCAAGCGTCTAATCGCGCCTCGCTTAGAATGGCTAGTGTGTCAATACTCGTTGGCATTGATGATGCGTTTGATACAGGTATACCCACACGCCGTAAGCGGACCACGTCTGTATCGACCACACCAAATACAAGAGCAACATTGCCTCATTCACTGAATGACGACGAACGCATGCAGCGTAGTGCAGCTGAATCTATCCCGTTGGGAAATTTAGCTGGAGAATTTTGGCAGTTCCTGTCCCGTCTGACAATGGGGGAGAAGAATTACCTTCACCACCATACTCTAGGTTTGTCATAGTTTTTTTTCGTACATCGTTTAATACCACCATGGAGAATCACCCTCTTGGGATGCGGTATCACCTAACATGGCTGAATGGCAGAGCTTATCAAATAGCTTCCCTTTATGACTGCCACTAATGGACTTCATGCTATCGGTCACCCAATAAAGTGCATCGCTCAGGACGCCTCCGCAGATACCGGGCCCTGAAGTCCGTGACATTCAAAGGCCCACGCGGCTAGGCTCATCGGCGACAGCTCCGACGTGATGAGCGCGGGCGTGCTGCGGCGGCGGGTCGAGCGGGGTCCGTCGGTCGGCACTCCCAGCCGCACGGCCGAGCTGGACTCCTCCGACCCGCCAGAGCCCGATCAGGCGGACCGGCGCGCCACCAGCCGCACGGCCGAGCTGGACCCCTCCGACCGGCCAGAGCCCGATCAGGCGGACCGGCGCGCCACCAGCCGCACGGCCGAGCTGGACCCCTCCGACCGGCCAGAGCCCGATCAGGCGGACCGGCGCGCTCCCAGCCGGCAACGGCACCGGCCGTCCGAATTAGAGATGCAAGATTGCGGTGCCACGGCCCCGACAACTGGTGCTAAATCAGCGACGGCTGCGGTAAAGCTCTGCCCCGGCCGGCATCGCTAGCGCTCGCTTATCAGGAAAATGGTACCAGGAAAAACGATTTGTGTGGAAAGCATCGAAAGCTGACGTTAATCCCCGCAGCGTACAGATGTTTTCAGCGGTGTGCGAGCGTCCACCAGCTTAAACCCCTGTGGATGCGCCGTCGGTACCAAGTTCTTAAAAAGCGTTCCATGTCTGATTCCGATGAGACGGAGGAGCGCACTGCGCAGCCGTCACGTGTCGGAACATTGACGGAGGCTCCGTTGTTTCGCTCGACGTGAGGCCTTCGGTGGTGAAACAACTTTTTGGTTTGCTGCGAATGGAATGGAGCCCTTCCGGCCCCAGTGACTGTTTCAGAGCTGTGGGACTGATGGGTGATGTGTGAGCAGAAGCTAATTAAGACGTGATTCTGTGCCGCCTCCGACATGGTGGATGGGCGCGCGCAGGGAGCCCGAGCCAGGAATGAACTGATGTCCGGCTGGACTCCCCACCCGGGGCGGCTGGAGGACGCTTCCACAGCCGACCGTCGACGACCGTCGCCTCACGGCTAGCAACGGTAGGACTCTCGGTCAGACAAGGTACCGCGGGATACACCGTGCAGCAGAGCCGGAGGAAAACAGCTGTGTGCCATCCATGGACTGGGTCCGCGTACATTGCTTTTCATTTCCTGTCTACGCTATATTCGTGCACAGACACACGCACACAGACACAGACGCGCACACATGCGCACGCAAGCTAAACAAGCGCCCCCGTCATGTTCACACAAAGCAGTAACCCCTTATAAAAGCGCAGGTAGCGTAATTACAGGGATGGACTCGAGCCACTCGCTCAAGGTGGCTCAAAAATTTGAATTTCGTGCATTCAGTATGGTACTTGCAATATCTCAACAAATTATCCCTGTTTTCCGGTTGCAACGAATGCGAACCACCGCATTTCAGTCATCTTCTTCATAAAAGCCTTGAAGTGCTGCCGTGAGAGTGCGCCACTCGATTTTGATAGTTTCCAAACAGATCCATTAAACAGCAGCAAGCCGATATTCACACTCAACAGACGACTGCCAAAGCAGCCCAGTGCGGTTCGAGCAGGATCACGTAATTTCTGCTGCATCCCTAAGCAAAATGTTATCAGATCATTTCGATATTTGTTTTACCCGCCTAATGTCGTCCAGCCTTCTGTTGTTTGACAAAGCGTGCATGCTGCAGTTGAAGACACCATCTTGGAACTTCAGCCTTAATTGCAAGAAAACTGACAACGTTAATAGCTGGAAGCCTTGCAATAAGCTCTTGGGGCTTATGAAACCGTCTTTCATCCGATGAAAGCAAATCACTAGCATAGCGAAGCCCACGTGCCTGTAAAAGCCTAGCATTCCAAGGGGGCTGTTTTCCACCACGCTATTATTAAACCGAATGAGTTGATGCAAGACTTCCCTGATGCTCTCTGGTTTTTTTCTGTAATTTTGCCCAAGTATGTAATAGTTACACCAAAAAGCATAACAATCATGCTCCGCTTTTATCGTCTGGTCGATTGCACATTGAAATGGTCCCATTTAACCAAAAATTAATTGGGAAACTAGCTGCGTATTTACAAACAATGTCATTTCCCCGAACTGTTGGGACCTAGTCACCTCTTGATCCGGTTGATTTTAAGGGTCTAAGGGTACAAAAGAACATGGTGAGGGAAGGGGTAGACTACTGTTTCTAAGGATATTCTTTGTAACCGGACGTCTTATTTGATCTCGTCACGACCCCATATAAATACAAGGAGCGCGCTATGCAGTCTGCGCTGCAGATGTACATCTGGGGTTAGCAAGACGGAATGCAGGTAGTGAACTTCGTCATCGCTAGACATTGAACGATGGTGCACCACCCGAGCGGGCCAGGTTCCCTTGAAGCTATGCGTCAGTTTTTTTCGTGTGCCATTGATCCTGAGTTCATAATAAAGGCGCAGAATCAGGGGCGAAAAGCTTACGATTGAGCGGATATGATCGGTGGCAGCATGGACATTTTTGCATGCCATTTCGTGACAAAAGTGCGAAAATGGGAATACATTACACCGGACTATCCCAGTGAGACCAAACGCAAGGCTTAACGTTGGTCTATGCCCGCTAGCGCTTACAGTGTGAGCTTGCGTAGAGCATGGGTCGAAACATCGACGTTTTGTTACATGAGTAAGTTATGCCACAAAGTGCTTCCAAGCGTAGTAGCTTTAATAACGATAATTTTTCACAGGTGACAAAAATATGTCGCAGACTATACTACATTAGTGCTGACGTTTTTGATCAGTGGCGACACAGTGCTTTCCAATTCCCCTCAGATTAGTGCTTTTCATGGATTTTTCAGCCAAGATTCACTCAGCACACTAAACAGTAGAAAGTACCAAATAACCAGACTTATTTCTAGTCAGAGGAAACGTGGCTGTCCCCAATACCTTACGACAGACGTGATCAGGCTGTTGCGCGGCGTTTTAAAGCGTCGTGCCATTTACGACAAATGGCTTCCAATGCTCACCGCTCGTTTGTGGATTATATTCAATGCAAGGCTGCAGACCACCGCTGGTTGTGCCCATGTCGTGAGAAGCACACCGGCTCGAAGGACGTAGCTAATCATCGGTTTCTTTAAGGCGCCCTGAGGCTCTTCTAATGATCTACCACGGGGATGTTGCTGGTAATGACATTAAAAGACCCTCCAACTTAGAAGGCTCGTTGTTTGTGGCCACCCGAAATGTAGCTTCAGAAGTCAAAGGAGGACGTTGGAGTAACAACTGTGAAGCATTCATCCGGGGCTTCCTGCTGCTGAGTTCCTTCACCTTCCTGCATCCGGGGCTTCCTCCTGCCACAAAGCCGCTATTCCTGCGACTTTGTGGTGAGAGGCCGACTATCGCCGGCGTAGGCCTCTCACACTACTCGTCACACTTCAGATCAAACGAAATTACCGGTTATAGCAGACTCGTGCTTTCTCATTTTTCTAAATCGGCTCATGAGACTCACAGATTTTGGATCAATTAAGCTCGTGACTTATTGCCGCGTTACAAATTTGTTTATTTGGAGTATCAGTTCAGGGACTTCAGTGTTTGAATCAATACATTGGCTTATGGCTCTCGCAGGCGGCAAAATCAAAGGTCGATTCAGTTCTGGCTCACTTCACCTATATATATATATATATATATATATATATTAATATATAATATCTAATATATATATGTATACTAATATATATTATATATATATATATATATCATATCATATTAATATTATATATATTATATATATATACCATATATAACCTATATACTTATATATATATATTATTATTATATATGTATATAAAAACATTTATTATCTCTCTCTCTCTCTCTCCTCTCTCTTCTCTCTTCTCCTCTCCTCTCTCCTCTCTCGTCCTCTCTCTCTCTCTCTCTCCTCTCTCGCTCTTTCTTCGTCTCCGCTCCTTCCTCCTCTCTCTCTCTCTATCTACTCTCTCTCTCTCTCTCTCTCTCTCCTCTCTCTCTCTCCTCTCTTCTCTCTCTCTCTTCCTCTCTCTCTCTCTCTCTCTCTCTTCCGTTTCGTTACTGAGATTTGGTAGACTTTAGTTGAGGGCCGGAAATATTGTTTTTGCTGCTTACATATATATATATATATATATATATATATATATCCATATATATTTATCTCTTTATTTATTTATGTATACATGTACATATTATGGCATGGAAAAATGGCCTAGTAGCGAGCTTGTAGTTTAAACCTACCAGACACAGTGCAGCATGCAGTACCTTTCCCATGACCTGTTACCAACCAGCTCTCTCAGGTCTCAGCTCTAGGTTAAAACATTCTACCTGGCACCTACGACCCAGACCCATTAGTTTTATAGCCGGCTATGTGGACTAGACTGCACTGGATTCGACAGTTGGCAGTCTGCCCCTGTCTAGTGCCAGCCAAATGCATTCGCACGTAGGTAACCACATCTCCACTAGCCGGAGCTAGCCATGCCATCAGCGATGGCATTTCAACAATTCAACATCAGACTGCCATTATTGCAACAGCGATTTCCTGGCACAAGTTACAAGCATATTATAATCTTACCCACTTACCTGAACTTAGTAAATACTGGGAATTACTATTGCGTTTCTCACAAAAAGCTCAGCAAAAATCCACTTCACTCGACCCACGTCTTACAGCCAGCAAGAAGCTGAGCTGAGTTTAATTCTGAACAGCTGAACTAGAAATAGGCTAACGGAGGCACATATTGTTGTTTCCACCAAGATGCCTTACACTCATCTCACCAGGTCACTCTGTGGTGAGTCAGGAGTCAACGCAGGTCTCCGCCCTGCGTTGTGATTAGCGTTGTGCGCCACTGTACCCGCATTCCATGAATATCACACTTATGGGCCGAATTCTCACTAGCAAGTTGGGTATTGCGTGAAATTTTTTTGATCGAGTTCCCGAGACGTCACATCCCGCGGCATCCAATCCGCATATGAGACAATACGATCTTTCCACTATTGCTGTGCATTTTATATAGCCTCAGCACTAGCATGCTTACAGCAGTTCAAGCAGCATTGAGTGGGGGTCCACTTTCACCGATTTTAGCATGGGATATAGAAATGTAGGATGTATGTTCCATGTCATATCCTCCGGTTGACATATCCTCTGGTTTGTGGCTGAGACCTGGAAAGTTTTAGTTCAGAATAAACAATATTTTGACTGCTTAGAAATTACAGCACATGTTTGCTGATATTGCAGAATTTTTTAAAGTAGGGCTCGGGATATTCATTTTGATGCTCGTAAATGGCATGTTCATTTGTCTAAGGCATGATGTATTTCTCCATGTCGCCATTTTCGTTTCAGCCATTTAACTCACTGGCGCAGCATTGTTGAAAACTTTCAGCCTATCATTCCGCTCATTAAATTTACGAAAAATGTGATTCAGCCCTTGACACAAAACGACCATCTACCTCGCAAGCCGACTCAGTTCACGACTGACCCCAACACTATCTCGGGTCACACGCTGTAGGGTCACTCAGGCATGCACGACGCGGCACAAACGTCATTCAACTGCTGCCATCCCATTGGCCATGCGGCGTTGAAGGCCAAAACGAATGTAATCGTCGAGCCGTTCATAACTGGCGTTTGTGAGGACCGTCTCAATACACAGCAGACTTCAATAGGCTTTCCATCAGTTTTTTTTAGACAGGGCAAGATTCGAGCCCGAACCACCTTTTGTGCTGCATGGTACTTAGGCACTAGATCTTATGGAAATAAGACTTTTCAAAGATAACGTAGATCTTAAATCGAAATGGGGCCATACATGTCTCTTCACATAAGCCTGTTTTGTCTGAAAATGTTAACATTTGTTCATTATCTAGCAGTGGCAGAATAAGAGTACAAAGCTACGGCCATGCGCGCTCGCAAGCCACACATAAAAACCTAATGTGCGGCGTCACAGTGTCTCTCGGCCGCGCGGCGGCGGTCTTGTGTGAACACTAGCCGACGGCCAACGGGCGAACATGAAGGACGACGTTTCTAAAGGAAGTTCCTTTGAACATTTTAGGATGTTAATTTGTACGGTTAGAAGGCATTCCGGAAGTATGCTTCACCTGTGAAATTTTTTCGACCTATCGTTGGAACAGACTAGCATTCACAGCGCCGCGTACCGGTGCTGGAATTTGGCAGTAGAACCGGGCAAGTATAGGTAGAATCTCTGTTTTTGTGTTGCTGTCGCGGTTTGTCTCTTCAGAGGATAACTTCAAAAATTACACAAGTGAAATATACGCCGCAGTCCAATTGTTGAACGGCACGAATTGATTTTAGATGACTTTTGGGAGCATTAATTTACGATGTCTGTCCTAGGGCGCACCGCCCAATGTTAACTGGGGTCGCCAACACCGCTCACTCTCACGTACACTGAGACCTCGGCCATAAGTGTTCTCGCTTCTAAGGTTGTGAGCACACAGGTCTGGAACTGTTTTATGTGACTTGTTTCACATTTTGATCCTGAGCAAGGATGGACGCTTCGTTTGTTTTGGTCTTTTTTATTTTTTACCTCATCATGGACAGCCGCATTAAAGACTTAAGAAACGCCTTGCCTTTCCGGATAAGGGACCCAACGGGTCGAACAATAGGGAGCAGATTACATCTCCCGGTCAGGGGCTTTGGTGCCATTCTGTCGCAGAGTGGGGTGCTGTCATGCTGGTCACACAGGGGCGGTCGGTCGATCACCTGGTCGGGGCGGAAACCCTTACGGCGATTACGGCGATTACGGGGATTACGGGGATCATACATTAGTCGCCTTCCTGACACCGGAGGCCCTATGACCCGGTCATCTGGCCCCAGGTGGATGCAGGGGCCCTCATTGATGAAAAACGCCACCGTCACAGGTGTCCAATAATTGGCACATATATTTCAGTTCAGCACAGCGGGTTCCTGACTCAGACAGGATGGAGAGCCCCCTGTCCGGTACCGGGCCCTGCCTGACAAAGCGCCTTCCATTGCCGCATTGTGGACTGTCCTCGTTAACTCTCAAAACCGTTTTCATTGCCAGAGGGCCTCGTCCAACGCAAGAGGCCCCTAACATTCGAGGTCCCGTCTCTGTCCCTGTTCAGCAAATGTTGCCGTGACCGAGTCGAGGCCCCCTGCTAAGATTGGACCCTCTAGTAGAGGGTCCAACCAACCCTCCCTGAGCCCTGACCAACAAAGAGGCCGTCATTGCTTCAGGGGCCCCAACCAATGCAAATCACGGATTCCGACATTGTCCCTGCTTGGAAAATGGCCCCCAGGGCTCAGACCGACACGGAGTCGAGTGTTCGGTGTTGGTGATCTGTGACCGAAATAAAGACCTGCAATGTTCCAGGCTGTTCCCAATCGGTGCAAGTGGCCCTCTGAGTAATATCTGAAGGCCCAGCCCAGCCTTCGTGACCTCCGAGTGCCAGAGGTCCAAATTGGGGGGATCAATTTGACCCCCTGAGATCTCAAGAACTAAGAAAGCTAGAAATACCACATATACAGGATGTGTTTACCTGTCTGTGAACTCACTTAGGTCAAAGTTTGAGCCTGCTAAGTCATGACCTTCAGGTCAAATAAGGTCAAACGAGGTCCAATTCCTGATTGGTCTCAAAGGTGCCCGCAGAACCTAGGCAACTGTTTCTAAGCAAAAGGTCACAAGCCCATTTCAGATCAGGGACCTTGTTTGACGTTTTCAAGGTCATGGTGACCAAAATCATACAATACTGCTCTGAGTTTTGCATTTGAATAAGCGACAAAGATTACGCCAGGCAGCATGTTCATAAAATAAAGTGTCAACCCGGGTCATTTTAGGTTAATGGCCTGTTCTAACCTCTAGGAAGTCAACGGAATATGTATAATGCGGCTCCTGCTGTCAAAAATTCGAAATGAGCACCAGAAACTATCCCATACAGCAAGCCCTAGAGTAATAAATCAGGTTGGTTTTGACCTTGGTTTGACCTTTATTCCTGACCTTAGGCCAACGCAATTTGCCCATTCAATATTTGTGGTGCCTAAGAAAGCGTCTCAGAGATGTATGGCTTCGTCAAACACTCTGTTGTTGTATCAGACTTAACGATTCCCTAGAAATTGCCTTAGCTGAAACCACGGCCTGACTTTGACCCGCCATAGGTCAGGGACCTTACGAGGTACATCTAAATTTTTTCATGACATACGATCTGCCATTTAATTTTCTACAGCTGCGCAAAATTTGGCGTGACTACGCCGCGCCGTTCGGAAATCATTTGGAAAAACCTTTGAGGGGGAGTCAATTTGACCCCCCACCCGAGCGGGTGTTAAGACTCCACCATAAGAGTGAAGTTTCGCAGAATAGGACTGGTAGGGCTGAGAAGAGAAAACCTAGCACTAAATACATAAAAACAAGCCACTTCCTGGATTTCACCCAATTTCATCTCAACGCTATGGGGTTAGCGTCCGACCTCCCCCTAACAGAAAAGGAAACTACAGCCCGGGTCTAATACATTTCACTGCTCCATCTCGACGAAATATGCTGTAGCTATAGGGCATCATTATAATTTCGTTTGGCATCGACCGTCTAAACCAAGTTTCGAGTAACACTACCCAGTGCTTTATTAGGATGCTATGTGGCTTCAGACGTTGTTTGGCGGGCACGGCTTGGGGAGCAGAGTGCAGGTAGAACTGCGCGACTTTAAATGTCTGTCACAGATATCTCGGCTGGTTGCCGCAAGGCGAGATACAGACTGCAGCGCAACAATCGCGTCAGGCATGTTCGAAACGCTGGTGCTGGTGGCCACCGTCCGACCATTAACGCTGGTGCTGGTGGTCACCGTCCGACCATTAACGCTGGTGCTGGTGGCCACCGTCCGACCATTAACGCTGGTGCTGGTGGTCACCGTCCGACCATTAACGCTGGTGCTGGTGGTCACCGTCCGACCATTAACGCTGGTGCTGGTGGTCACTGTCCGACCATTAACGCTTCCGGTCTCGGCGGCTGGTGTCGATCGTCAGGTTTTGCAGCTGTTTCATTGAATATTCACGTATGAGTGAAGTTTTTACACATTTCAAGGGTTCTTTCAAAAGTAGATGACTGATAACTCGGTCATGTTTTTATATGCAAATATTCTACCGGCTTGTTTTCCTTTTATCATAAGACATTGTGACAAAACAACGCAACGTGCTGCGGTCTGTATATGTCAAAGCACACGATTAATAGCACAAACTAGATCAAAGAACATAGGAGATGTGAATTGTTTACTTAAAAGCGTGCAACACGCAGAAAAAAAACCAGAAAAACTCAGGCAAAAAAGATATGACCGAGGATCTTTGTAGGGGAACTGCTTCGCCAGGTGCCGCAAACTGTACATGACATTGCCGTTTTCATTTTCTTTGGTCCCTCCTTCTGTGAAACAATTGGTGAAAGCTTTTTTAACTTCGGTATATTTTCGAGCACCTGGTTGTAATGTCCTACTTGTTCCTAGGCCCTAAAAGGTTGACGGAAAAACTCGCCGTTGGGGGAGGGGGGGGGGCAGAATGGACATGGAAGGGAGGGGAGAGGCAGTGGTCCGAGAAAAATACTACAAGCCGACACCCGTTGATGGTACCTTAACCCGCATGATGTATTGACACAATTATATGCTCATTCTGTGGACGCAGGCCTTCGTATTATTTACGACTCCTTGTGACACATATCGCTGAGCTGGGGAAGACAACTGCACTGGCTTTGAGTGTAGCACTCTCAGGCATCATGCCTGGATGGCATGCCCAATCCTTTTCATTACATGCAGTTAGATGAACCATATTTGCATCATGTTCCTATCCTTCTTGCATTTCTGAATTTTATAGAGGTATCATAATTGTACTAAAATTCCATCTAAAATCAAAACTGGACCTACGGAACTTATAAATGTCGCCCAACTCACCTTTATCCGTTAACGTTTCTTAGATGCTTGGCTGATGCTAGCATGTTTTTAGTGGCATTCTTTGAAATGCTTCTCCAGATGGCTTGGTCTAGAAATGTTCAGTATCACACTCTGCATAAGAAGGATTTTTAGTTATGTTTTCTGTTCGTTACCTATATATATATATATATATATATATATATATATATATATATAGAGAGAGAGAGAGAGAGAGAGAGAGAGAGAGGGAGAGAGAGAGAGAGAGAGAGAGAGAGAGAGAGAGAGAGAGAGAAAGATATATATATATATATATATATATATATATATATATATATATATATATATATATATATATACACGTGTGTGTGTGCGTGTGTGTGTGTGTGTGTGTGTGTGTGAGTGTGGTGTGAGTGTGTGTGTGTGTGTGTGTGTGTGTGTGTGTGTGTGTGTGTGTGTGGTGTGTGTGTGTGTGTGTGTGTGCGTGTGTGTGTGTGTGCGGGTGTGTGTGTGTGTGTGTGTGTGTGTGTGTGTGTGTGTGTGTGTGTGGTGTGTGTGTGTGTGGTGTGTGTGTGTGTGTGTGTGTGTGTGCGTGTGTGTGTGTGTGCGGGTGTGTGTGTGTGTGTGTGTGTGTGTGTGTGTGTATGCGTATGGGTGGGTGTGGGTGTGGGTGTGGTGGGTGTATGTGTGTGTTTACCATTCTATTCACATGAGCCGTTAGAAACTTGCTTTAATTCGCTTGCATGCGAACGTTTTTGTTCTGTTCTGAACATATTTGTGACTTTCTTTTTTCCCGTGGCGCTCTTCTGGACGTTTCTGTTCGTGCTTGGATCTACCTCGGATTTGATTTGTTTAAATTCGTTACCATCTCGCCTCTTTACCCGCTTAGTCCGGGAGCCCCGGGGTCACACTGGGCCGGTTTGACCAAGTGAAGGCACTTGACAGGTCGCGGCTCTGGCTGAGGCCGGGCGAGTCTTCGGAACGGAAGCGCCACATCAGAACATCGCCGCTGCACCGCGGGGGTTCCAGCATCAAGCATGCGACCTGCGTCAGCGTCGCATTATGTGGACATTGAGATGGCGGAGTAGGCACTCCGGACAGTCGTTGAGATTCAACAACGACGGGGACGAGCTGCGCTTGCCGGCGCCGACATCAGCATGGTCGTGACCCTATTAGATCGATCCGGCGCCGAGTGCGGTCAGAATCGGCACCGAGCGCCGAATACAGAGTCAGAATCGGCACCGGGCGCCGCGGATCACTCGGTAAATACGGAGCAGTCGTATCATTGGGGCTTTACGAGGCATTCGACTGCGGAGGCCATATGGTGTCACCTGCCTCTCACTCTGGCAGGAAGCGCGGAAACCGCGGAAAATGAAATTCGTAATCTGGCTTCCTAGACACGCAGCTCACTGCTGCACTAACGGCAGCCCCCTCCCAAAAAAGACGAAGTAGCCCGTCCGTAGTGGTGTGGGAAACGAATGGTGTCACACTGTCTGCCATCACTTGATGGACGGGTGAGGGGCTGCGACAAGCTGCGGATCACGTTGGTGACGACATGGTGCCTCCGAGTGGCGGCTGACGGTGGTGATGGCCTGGGATGTATTCAGCTGGGCAGGCCGATTACCGGCTGCACGTCGGGTCCATTACACAACTAACAAAGCACGGTTTGACACCGATTACCACGACAGCGGCAGTATCACGTCACCTACCTAACACCGACAACATGACGTGAGAATACGACGACGGGAGTAAACGAGAGAAAAAAATAGGAGAGGAAATACTTCGAGCGCCACGGTAAAACATGCCAGAGCAGGTAAGTTTTGGACTGGTGGCGATCGCCCCGCACCCACGACGCCATGCTTCTGAAGCTGATTCCCTCTAACCGCTGGCAAGCTGCTTAGCTGCTCGCTCATTGGACTATTGGACTCGGCGGTGCGCGTCGGCAGCACTAACGCCGGTGCAAGCAGTCCTCGTTGGTGCTGGCAGCAGCGGCGCTCCCTCGCGCGCCGTGCTGATCGGCTGAGCCATGTAAAGCCTCAGCACAGCGGCGCCGTGCGGGCCGGGTTTTCCGGCGCTCCGGCCGAGTTACGGGCAGCTCGGCGGACGTCGGATCCATCTCTCTCTCCCAGGTACAGGCGCCGCTGCGGCAGCGACTGATGGCTCCTGCAATTGTGCCGGCTCAAAGACTGATGAAATTTCAAATATTCAAGGGTTCGTCGGGCAATATGACTGTCCATGTCCGATATGCTCGCAGTATTTCAGAGAAACGGCTGCCTGTCACGCAAGGCACATACGCTGCATTGTCGAACTAGTCGATGCTTGCACGGCACGATCTACAAAGCGATATGCATGTTGCTCCATGGTGCCGTCGGTGTGGTGTCCCACAAGGGCTATGACCGCGCTTATACCGTCGGCCCGGGAGCATTGGCATCACCTAAATCACCTTTATGCATCATGTATATTCCTCAAGCCTTGAATGTCCTTTTCGCCCGTACGTTCCCATTCTACGCACACTGAATTTGCAGCTTCATCGTGGTGAAAGGAGGCTGGGTTTGCATTTTGCTCACAGTGACAGCTTAAGCCCTATTCCGGAGATATTAAAGTGACTTTAAGTTTTCGCAGCGCATGACATGATTCAAGTGTTAGTCTGAGACGTAAAATATATCAGACCTGTGCAGTTTTAGGACTTTTCGAGCATTTTTACTTCGACGGACTGAACATCGATGACATGTTGTGAAGGACTAGTTCAGTCGTCAAAAACTAATACGGAAGCGTTGCTCGCGGACAATAAGCCAGCTCTCGTCTGGAGGATTTCCTTGGCATGGCCTCTTGTTCTTGTGCTGCCGACAGGGTGCGAATGTCGGATGTTCGTTTTGCCAGCTGTGGTCTGGTACATGATCGTACACCGCCCCGTCCGAGCATGTGGGAAGGCGCTGGAGGGTCTAGCTCTGGACGTAAGGAGCACGGCGGGTGCCTCAGGGATGGCGCAGCAGGAGCCTCAGGGATGGCGCAGCAGGAGCCTCAGGGATGGTGCCGCAGGTGTCTCAGGGATGGTGCCGCAGGTGTCTCAGGAATGGTGCCGCAGGTGTCTTAGGGATCAGGTGCACCACTGACATTGTCCTGAGCAGCACATTCCCGGCTGTCTTATCGATCGTGGGTGAAGAGGAAGAGAGAGAGAGAGAGAGAGAGAGAGAGAGAGAGAGAGGGAGAGAGAGAGAGAGGGGAGAGAGAGAGGGAGAGAGAGAGGGGAGAGAGAGGGAGAGAGAGAGGGAGAGAGAGGAGAGAGGAGGGGGAGAGAGATAGAGTGTGTGTGAGTGGGGGCGAACGATTACATTGGTATACCTCCTATATATATATATATATATATATATATATATATATATATATATATATATATATATACATTTAACTGTGGTGACCATTTCCGACTGCTGAACCATCCTCGAAACTAGAGTGTTGTCTCCGTGAACCGACGATTACTTAAATGGAATGCTCAACATTTAAAGATATTGATAGATATGAATAGAAGATGCGATGAAATGGACTCTCTTAAAACTATATGTATACTTTTAAGTGGAAAAGGTTGCTCTAGACAACACAATTTTTCAACTTAGTAAACATGCTCCTCCATACGTTATTGTTTTATTGCGTCATGGAACGTTTGTATGACGTTGAAGTGCTGCCAAAATAAGCGTGCAAAGTTGCCACCCTAGCACTCACTTGTAATCCATTAATTCCTCCGGAGGTGACCGTGGCGGTGCTGGAAGTGTTTGCTAAGGCGAATATCGTTATATGCTCGTGCTTTGGTTATTTCTCGTGGCGTTCTCCCATGTTTGTCTGTGAATTTGAGGTGTTGTGCTCATATACTCGGCCATGGCGATTTTCTGACGTTGTTCGGTTGCGAATCTGATTTCCGTAATAAGCAGCAACCATGTTTAACTCCTTATACTATGTAGCACGATATCTGATTCGTGATCGAAACTTGCACAATCTGCCCAACATTGATTGAGAGCCAATGGACGTCCACTATATCGGGAAATCGTGCTAATACCTGAGCTAAATGTGAATGACGTTGCTATGGCATCATACATGCCTGAATGGCCTTGGAAGTCTGCACGAAATAGTGAACATATCTCCGCGGTCGTATAGCTAAGAAACTACGTTTTGAGTCTGAAGAAGCGCAAGGCTGTGAATTGCACTACATTGATCTTCAAAATGTCTGTTTCAGTTCAAAAGCCGTGCAAATGTAAAACACTGCCTCTAAAGGATTATCTTGAAGTAATACGTGGGCATCCTACGTAGACAGCCCTTCAGCTGGTGGCCAACAGCGTTCTCCAAGGGTCGTGCGTTGGTCCACCCCTCTTCACCATTTACACCAACAACTTGGTCAATTATTCAAGAAGGCGTCAGCTATGGCAATATGCAGGTGACTGCCAGACGATCACCACCGGCAATTCTGTTGATATTAAAAACCTCACAAGGTAAATGGAGCAGCCCAGAGACTGCTATTCGATTTAAACAGTTTGAAAATGAATTCTGGCGAAATTCTCCTGCTGCGCGGGACAAGACTTCGGCTAAAGGCTCCAGCAGCCAGCTTTAATTTGAGTGGTCAGCAGGTGAACTATACCCAATGTGTTTGCTGCTGGCTTTGTGATGTGTGTAAGCATGCACCACTTCCGTGTTGTGATGTGTGTAAGCATGCACCACTTCCGTGTTGTGATGTGTGTAAAATGCGCCATTCCCGTTTTGTAATGTGTGTACGCATGCACCATTCCTGTTATATACACAATGTGCACGTGCTGCTGGCATTGTGTTGCAAAACTGTAATGAAAAAGTGAGGCAGCTATAGTCACGGGTGAATCGTCTCCAAATGTCACACAGTACAATAGGACTAAGAACGCTTCACGAGCGCTTTCTCTTAAGTTGCAGCCTGGTTTCACTGCTAACAGAGAGTGCCTTGTTTTTTTCTGCTTGCAGTGCACTCGTGGAGCTTTAAGCTGGTCTTTGGTTGTTGCTCCATGATTCCATTCGTGTAGCTATAGCAGAGACTGTTGCATTAAAGTTGTCGCGACAGCTGGAAATTGTTGCGTGCGACCGGCGGTTGTGCGCAGGTTTTGGTGTTGACGGAAAGTCCTGATCATGCTTTCACCACCTCTAGGTTGTATTGGAATTTGCGAGAGCCGCCTGCGTCCATGGCTTCAAGTGCAGAATTTTCCGCGGCGTCGGCAAGAGAGGGTAAGATTATTGGTTGCCAGGAGCAGGTCACTGATGAAAATAGCGAGCAATATGCGCCCAATCACGGATCATCGCGGGATTCCATTCGACGCTGGCGCTCGCCCTGGTATGATGGTGTGGATGTGGGGTAAAAGACGACGTGGTCTTATATGCGGTGGTTTTGACAATGAAGAACATGTGCACCAAGAAACAGAAGCATATTTTGCCTCCGCATTATGACAGCTCTCTTCACGCAATATAAAGGGAGTGTTCCACATTTGTATGGGGATTATGAACCGAAACAGATATTTTGAAGGTCATTTAGTGCAATTCACAACCCTGGCCTTCTTAAGACCTATACCCCTCTAGTTTCCGAGCTAAACGCTCGAGAAGATGTGCAGACTATTTTGTGCACACTATTTCAGAGTCATTCAGGCATGCATGGCGCCAAAGGCGCGTGATTTGAATCCCGCTAACCCACTGACATCGCGTCTTGCAAGACCAACGAGAATATAATCGCCCAGTCATTCATCTCTGGTGTTCGCGAGCACGATTTCCAGGAATGACGGTCGTCAGTTGGCTTTCCACCAATGTTGTATTGGCTGAGCAAGTTTCAATCACGAAGCACATTTGCAGCGCTTAACACAAGAAGTTGGATCCTTAAAAGCCACAACGGAAATAAGACTCGTAATGGAATAATTTGAGAACAGAGACATAGCCAAATATGTGAACACGGGTGAACGATTTTTGACTAACGGAAAACTATGTAACAATAGCACGGAAAGGGTTAAACACGATGGCATTTGGCTCAGCACGGCTACGGACACACCTCCAGCACCAGCACCGCCGCCTGTCGGGCGATTTAAGTGTCGTAAGTTAGTCATGTGGTGTCAATTTGGCGCGGCCAGATTGGCAGCCCCTGAACGTCATACAAACGCGTCACGACGCAATCCAACAATGACATTACATTTAGAGGAGCATATCTACTAGAGACATTAATTGTCTAGAGCCATCTTTTCCACATAAAAGTATACGACTAGTTAAAGGCGAGCTTATTTTATATCCGATACATGCTCCAATATTTTCAAACATGGAACACGCCCTTGAGGCTTTATTTTACATCGTTCAGGGATGCCAGCGGACGAGCGCTTTTTCCTATCCTATTTCGCTAAGATGCGTTTGTCTGTCCGTCCGTCTGTTTCCATGTTGCCCCACATCGTGCCCAGGCCAGAGAACGGCTCACCGACGGGTGGAGCTGACGCACGACGCGCGTTCGCACGAGACGGTTATGTACCCGATGACGGTCACGCACCTTGGTTTCGCTGTCTGTCTGAGGTGTCAGCGCGTGGCATGTTTCGCTGTCTGTCTGTCTGAACTGTCAGCGTGTGGTATGTTTCGCTGTCTGTCTGTCTGAACTGTCAGCGCGTGGCATGTTTCGCTGTCTGTATGTCTGAACTCTCAGCGCGTGGCATGCGCTACGATGTGCGTCTTTTGAAACTCTGATTTTGCTGCTAGGTGGCGAGACAATGTGACCAGGGCGAAGCAGGCAAACGGTCGTTTATATCCGTGGTCGCATCCTGGGAAGCGTGGGTCGGAGTGACACGAAACGGACATGCCTGGAAGGGAAATTGGAAGGAAAGGATGCTGGAAATGAAACTGAGCCCGGAACAGTGTGATGTCCGGTTTGTTGTTCAGTGCAGTTGCGAGGAGCATTATTCACATGGATATAACAGTGGTAATGGCCCCATTCCTCTGAGAAAGAAACCAGGTGAATGAGGAAATAGATGCATCAATATTTCGACAACATGCCTTTATCGAAATGAATAGCAGAAGTGATCGTGGTAGATCATCGGCAGGCGATTCTAAATTCATTTGCGACCAGCACCGTGTTGGCAGTAAGAAACAAGCCATGTGATGTTTGTTTTCATCGCGGTAGGAATGCCCGACCTAGACGGCAAGGCCAACAAGTTGGACAACCTTACCGAATGGAACACACCGTCGTCAAAATTGTCAAGGGTCACAACGAAATTTGCAGCGGAATCCCCGTATACCCCAATTTACCTCCTACGATGGCACATCATTTTTCCGTTTTTATGCTCTATCGCCTTCATAAATAATTTCGTCTAGAGGCCAATATTTCGTTTCCACCTCCACAATTCCTCGACGTCAAAAAACACCCATACGTCGCTACGTCCCCGCCGCCAAGAATTTTAAGTGACACGATCACACACCCATGCGCGGTATATAAGGCGGCGGTCAGCAGCATTGAGTTGATTCGTGACGGCACTGCAGTTAAGCAACAGCATTCATCGAAATAGTTCTAGGTTCCTCAAAAAACATATGAAAGATCTGTGCAGCTATACTGTAGATTTATCTCCCAGTAGTATGGCGAAAGGACAGACGAGATCTTTGCATACTTTAGGGTAGCTGCTACGCAAATCCCGCGCATGGTATTTCCGCTGCGTGTTTTGGAATAGCTGGAATGCGATAACCCAGGAACCGTGCAACAGTGTTAAGTGACAGCGGCAAGTGTAGAAAAACGCGGCACCGTCAGGGCCACCGAAACGATGCTACTGAAATCTTTGGAATGCACAACAAAAGTGCTACTGCAGTGAACATTTCAGCACCAGCATTTAAAACCTGACCATTCGCTCAGTTGACCTAAGCAAGTAGATCATATGCTAGTTACAGTTGTATGCCTTCAAGGATCGGTTTCGCATGTTTTGCGTCACTGCGATTTTGCGCCTCACCGCCGTTGGAACAGGTGCATGTGTGGTGAGATCGGTAAACGCCTTTTATCGTTCATCTCTGATTATATGAATCGACACCATCCTCATCCGTTCATGATCACATTTAAACAAGTTACCTGACGTAAAGACTTTCGCAATGCATGCCTTCAAGCGTATATACCCAGACAATGGTAAGCGGCGACGGCGGTGGCGGGTGGTCGTAACTCCACGTTCGTCAGTCACACGTGATTTACCCTATGCCGCTCCACGGATACAATGGCTTTCAGATGGACTTTGTCGACCTC
>NW_023596448.1:1872821-1880471 GCF_011947565.3 Pollicipes pollicipes
TGCAATTGTTTATCGCGTTGGTCTAGCTATAGTCTCCGCCCTCAAAAATGCGCCTCATCCAAAAATCTTGCTCGAAAGAACTTTTGGAGTTCGCATTTGCCTGGCATACGAAGTGGAAGTTTTATAAATGCATTTGGCCTTCTTACACGACCCGATGGCATCATTATGTACCACCAAGTATCCCCTAAAGACCATGTTATGTCATGGGAGGCACCTCAGCTGCGTATCTTCAGCCCTTCACACATCTTTGAGTGGATCTACCATGCATTCCACCTCTTTTTTCTCGGTTCGGTTGGGTGACCTGCTGTTCGCATACCAGCTGGCATTGCCAACTTGCTGGATAAAGACAAAAACTCACAAAACTGCACTGCGTGGTTTACAGAGAGTCTTGGTCTTTGGCCATGTCGTGTTCTTTAATCCTCCTGGGCCCTGTACTCTATAAATCCAAGGAGCTTCAGTCTCCCACCGTCCGGGAGAGTCAGTCCTTATTTAAATCGATTTCTTAAATGCCAAGGTCACTACCTGGTAATGCCAAGCTGTCGGTGGTCAGGTGGAGTCAAAGACGAGTGATGCCCGGGCGGAGCCAGGCTTCCTTCGGCTTATCGAGAACGTATGTGCACGGCGCTGCGCCGCCTGTGGACCTCAGAAGGGGGCATAGGAAAGGCCGGTTACCCTCATCAACGCAGAATTTGGACGCAATCAACGTCAAAGGAGAGAAGCTACCGAGGGACGCCGCGTAAGAGATGGAAACTCACTGGACAGAAGCCAATAAGGGAAGCCGTGGAAGAGATGGAACCTCACTGGACAGGAGAGCAACCAAGGTTAACTTTACTGCCAGCAAAGTGTGCAGGCGAACAGGTAAACATACTTCGAAGCAGCTTTGTGTAGTCTGCAGTTTAATGCAAGGCGAGCTTCACCAGAATATCAAACTTCTTGAAAGAGCTGTGTCACCCATGCACTTTGCCCAAGGTAAGTCTTACGCTGCTGTGAAAAGTTACCCATAAGATAGCTTGTAATTAGATACATGGGCGAACTATAAGCAGTGTACGCTTACAGATAACTTGCGCGCTATTAAGAAAATGAAAATATAGGGCGGCACCCGTCTGTCACTTTGAGACTTCATTTCCCTTGTGTGTAAGTGATCAAAGGAACGGGACGTTTGCGGAGGCGTAGTAAATCAAGCCGTCATGCTTTGTCTCTGACCTGGTAGTACTAGGAAGACATGCGTACAAGGTAACGCTACTGAAGTGACGCCGTTAAGCGTGGTCGGGTCCGATGCAATCTCTGCGACGATGTTTTTAGAAAAAGGCTGCAGGTCTACATTTCTGTTTATCCACACAGGCATGAAACCAGAATGATTGCCAAAACCACCGCAGCGGGAAGCAGCGAATCAATAGGCCCGGCAATTTATGGGTGTTAAAAAAGCCGGTCACCGTGAATCTGTTTTTATTTGCTCCGTTGGCATGCTTGTCAGTAGATTACGATCTATCGTACATCAGAGCGCTGTGTGGTTAAACAATTGTTTGCTTATCTTGTACTTGATCTACGTAAATGTGGATGGCATATGGAAAATTGGGATATGTTTACACCTGAGCACAATCACAGCCTCATACTTTCGCGGCGCGCTAAATGACACTGACAAAGCTGTGCGCAAATTCCGATCGTAAACATACCCACTGAAATCACTGCAACGCCAAGTTGGTGAAAATTCAGATCATGCACACGGTCTTGAAATCAATGTCATATGGCTGTGGGGTTTTCACCGTGCCTGTCGCCCGGCTGGCAGAGCTTCGGAGGTTGAAGGCCAGCATGTGGCAGAGACTTAGCATCGCGCTAAGGCTCAGGCTTCGGGACTCGTCCTTGAAAGTCAGCTGGCAACTGGTGAACGTAGCCGAACTGGAACAGTGGCGGCCGCGTCCCGGAACTGCGTGGCATGTAAAAATATTGCGTCACAAACTGCTTGTGGACCGGGATGAAGTGTCTGTATTAGGGTAACACGGTCAGGATTCGCGCAACAAATTAAACTTGGCAAGGACTCTGGTCCGAAATCCTTTCCGTAAAAATATTGGGTAAAATTTAGATAAAAATAAAGGATATTCTACATCTGCACACTCCCTCACAGAGCTTAATCAGAACGGCTGGGTCATGCGCTCTTGGCCGCGTTCGTGACGTAACAGCATGAACAAGCGGTTACTCGCTAGAGATACGCGCCGACTGGTTCAGCGCACCTCACCGCGGCACGTACTTACCTTGAGATATCTCCCTCACACAGGAAAACAGCTCGCTCTAAAACATGGGCTGGGACCTCACGTTTTAGAGGGCCCTCAGTCGGAGGGCTCTGGGACCTCACGTTTAGAAGGTCCCTTAGTCGGAGGGCTCTGAGACATCAGGGCTCCTAAGCGTCCTAGTCAGGCCTACCCCAATTCAAATGCGTTACATCCAGGGACCCGCTTGTGCTTCCCCTCGCCCCTGTTGCGTAGCTGTTTGTTTATTTTGGTTGTTAGTTTCACCACCCACGGCGTTTGTAGAAACAATGCGTGCAAACTAGGGCAACGAACTGACCGGAAAAGGTGTATCATTGCATGGAAAGATGTCAAAAACTTGCATTAAGTGAGCAATTGGAGGGTGCTCAGTGGTCACGCTAATACATTCACCAAATACCAATATGTTACTGTCTAACCTTGCGCCATTGGGCAAGCGTCTTAACATGCTATCGTGTAACCTTGCGCCATTGGGCAAGCGTCTAAACATGTTATCGTGTAACCGTGCGCCATTGGGCAAGCGTCTTAACATGTTATCGTGTAACCTTGTGCCATTGGGCAAGCGTCTAAACATGTTATCGTGTAACCTTGCGCCATTGGACAAGCGTCTAAACATGTTATCGTGTAACCTTGCGCCATTGGACAAGCGTCTAAACATGTTATCGTGTAACCTTGCGCCATTGGGCAAGCGTCTAAACATGTTATCGTGTAACCGTGCGCCATTGGGCAAGCGTCTTAACATGTTATCGTGTAACCTTGTGCCATTGGGCAAGCGTCTAAACATGTCGCCGCGTAACCATGCGCCCTGACAAACGTCTTAACATGTTATCGTGTAACCTTGCGCCATTGGGCAAGCGTGTAAACATGTCACCGTGTAACCGTGCGTCATTGGGCAAACGTCTAATCATGTCACCGTGTAGCCGTGCGCCACTGGGCAAGCGTCTAATCGCGCCTCGCTTAGAATGGCTAGTGTGTCAATACTCGTTGGCATTGATGATGCGTTTTGATACAGGTATACCCACACGCCGTAAGCGGACCACGTCTGTATCGACCACACCAAATACAAGAGCAACATTGCCTCATTCACTGAATGACGACGAACGCATGCAGCGTAGTGCAGCTGAATCTATCCCGTTGGGAAATTTAGCTGGAGAATTTTGGCAGTTCCTGTCCCGTCTGACAATGGGGGAGAAGAATTACCTTCACCACCATACTCTAGGTTTGTCATAGTTTTTTTCGTACATCGTTTAATACCACCATGGAGAATCACCCTCTTGGGATGCGGTATCACCTAACATGGCTGAATGGCAGAGCTTATCAAATAGCTTCCCTTTATGACTGCCACTAATGGACTTCATGCTATCGGTCACCCAATAAAGTGCATCGCTCAGGACGCCTCCGCAGATACCGGGCCCTGAAGTCCGTGACATTCAAAGGCCCACGCGGCTAGGCTCATCGGCGACAGCTCCGACGTGATGAGCGCGGGGCGTGCTGCGGCGGCGGGTCGAGCGGGGGTCCGTCGGTCGGCACTCCCAGCCGCACGGCCGAGCTGGACTCCTCCGACCCGCCAGAGCCCGATCAGGCGGACCGGCGCGCCACCAGCCGCACGGCCGAGCTGGACCCCTCCGACCGGCCAGAGCCCGATCAGGCGGACCGGCGCGCCACCAGCCGCACGGCCGAGCTGGACCCCTCCGACCGGCCAGAGCCCGATCAGGCGGACCGGCGCGCTCCCAGCCGGCAACGGCAACCGGCCGTCCGAATTAGAGATGCAAGATTGCGGTGCCACGGCCCCGACAACTGGTGCTAAATCAGCGACGGCTGCGGTAAAGCTCTGCCCCGGCCGGCATCGCTAGCGCTCGCTTATCAGGAAAATGGTACCAGGAAAAACGATTTGTGTGGAAAGCATCGAAAGCTGACGTTAATCCCCGCAGCGTACAGATGTTTTCAGCGGTGTGCGAGCGTCCACCAGCTTAAACCCCTGTGGATGCGCCGTCGGTACCAAGTTCTTAAAAAGCGTTCCATGTCTGATTCCGATGAGACGGAGGAGCGCACTGCGCAGCCGTCACGTGTCGGAACATTGACGGAGGCTCCGTTGTTTCGCTCGACGTGAGGCCTTCGGTGGTGAAACAACTTTTTGGTTTGCTGCGAATGGAATGGAGCCCTTCCGGCCCCAGTGACTGTTTCAGAGCTGTGGGACTGATGGGTGATGTGTGAGCAGAAGCTAATTAAGACGTGATTCTGTGCCGCCTCCGACATGGTGGATGGGCGCGCGCAGGGAGCCCGAGCCAGGAATGAACTGATGTCCGGCTGGACTCCCCACCCGGGGCGGCTGGAGGACGCTTCCACAGCCGACCGTCGACGACCGTCGCCTCACGGCTAGCAACGGTAGGACTCTCGGTCAGACAAGGTACCGCGGGATACACCGTGCAGCAGAGCCGGAGGAAAACAGCTGCGTGCCATCCATGGACTGGGTCCGCGTACATTGCTTTTCATTTCCTGTCTACGCCATATTCGTGCACAGACACACGCACACAGACACAGACGCGCACACATGCGCACGCAAGCTAAACAAGCGCCCCCGTCATGTTCACACAAAGCAGTAACCCCTTATAAAAGCGCAGGTAGCGTAATTACAGGGATGGACTCGAGCCACTCGCTCAAGGTGGCTCAAAAATTTGAATTTCGTGCATTCAGTATGGTACTTGCAATATCTCAACAAATTATCCCTGTTTTCCGGTTGCAACGAATGCGAACCACCGCATTTCAGTCATCTTCTTCATAAAAGCCTTGAAGTGCTGCCGTGAGAGTGCGCCACTCGATTTTGATAGTTTCCAAACAGATCCATTAAACAGCAGCAAGCCGATATTCACACTCAACAGACGACTGCCAAAGCAGCCCAGTGCGGTTCGAGCAGGATCACGTAATTTCTGCTGCATCCCTAAGCAAAATGTTATCAGATCATTTCGATATTTGTTTTACCCGCCTAATGTCGTCCAGCCTTCTGTTGTTTGACAAAGCGTGCATGCTGCAGTTGAAGACACCATCTTGGAACTTCAGCCTTAATTGCAAGAAAACTGACAACGTTAATAGCTGGAAGCCTTGCAATAAGCTCTTGGGGCTTATGAAACCGTCTTTCATTCATCCGATGAAAGCAAATCACTAGCATAGCGAAGCCCACGTGCCTGTAAAAGCCTAGCATTCCAAGGGGGCTGTTTTCCACCACGCTATTATTAAACCGAATGAGTTGATGCAAGACTTCCCTGATGCTCTCTGGTTTTTTTCTGTAATTTTGCCCAAGTATGTAATAGTTACACCAAAAAGCATAACAATCATGCTCCGCTTTTATCGTCTGGTCGATTGCACATTGAAATGGTCCCATTTAAACCAAAAATTAATTGGGAAACTAGCTGCGTATTTACAAACAATGTCATTTCCCCGAACTGTTGGGACCTAGTCACCTCTTGATCCGGTTGATTTTAAGGGTCTAAGGGTACAAAAGAACATGGTGAGGGAAGGGGTAGACTACTGTTTCTAAGGATATTCTTTGTAACCGGACGTCTTATTTGATCTCGTCACGACCCCATATAAATACAAGGAGCGCGCTATGCAGTCTGCGCTGCAGATGTACATCTGGGGTTAGCAAGACGGAATGCAGGTAGTGAACTTCGTCATCGCTAGACATTGAACGATGGTGCACCACCCGAGCGGGCCAGGTTCCCTTGAAGCTATGCGTCAGTTTTTTTCGTGTGCCATTGATCCTGAGTTCATAATAAAGGCGCAGAATCAGGGGCGAAAAGCTTACGATTGAGCGGATATGATCGGTGGCAGCATGGACATTTTTGGCATGCCATTTCGTGACAAAAGTGCGAAAATGGGAATACATTACACCGGACTATCCCAGTGAGACCAAACGCAAGGCTTAACGTTGGTCTATGCCCGCTAGCGCTTACAGTGTGAGCTTGCGTAGAGCATGGGTCGAAACATCGACGTTTTGTTACATGAGTAAGTTATGCCACAAAGTGCTTCCAAGCGTAGTAGCTTTAATAACGATAATTTTTCACAGGTGACAAAAATATGTCGCAGACTATACTACATTAGTGCTGACGTTTTTGATCAGTGGCGACACAGTGCTTTCCAATTCCCCTCAGATTAGTGCTTTTCATGGATTTTTCAGCCAAGATTCACTCAGCACACTAAACAGTAGAAAGTACCAAATAACCAGACTTATTTCTAGTCAGAGGAAACGTGGCTGTCCCCAATACCTTACGACAGACGTGATCAGGCTGTTGCGCGGCGGTTTTAAAGCGTCGTGCCATTTACGACAAATGGCTTCCAATGCTCACCGCTCGTTTGTGGATTATATTCAATGCAAGGCTGCAGACCACCGCTGGTTGTGCCCCATGTCGTGAGAAGCACACCGGCTCGAAGGACGTAGCTAATCATCGGTTTCTTTAAGGGCGCCCTGAGGCTCTTCTAATGATCTACCACGGGGATGTTGCTGGTAATGACATTAAAAGACCCTCCAACTTAGAAGGCTCGTTGTTTGTGGCCACCCGCAAATGTAGCTTCAGAAGTCAAAGGAGGACGTTGGAGGTAACAACTGTGAAGCATTCATCCGGGGCTTCCTGCTGCTGAGTTCCTTCACCTTCCTGCATCCCGGGGCTTCCTCCTCCTGCACAAAGCCGCTATTCCTGCGACTTTGTGGTGAGAGGCCGACTATCGCCGGCGTAGGCCTCTCACACTACTCGTCACACTTCAGATCAAACGAAATTACCGGTTATAGCAGACTCGTGCTTTCTCATTTTTCTAAATCGGCTCATGACTGACTCACAGATTTTGGGATCATATTAAGCTCGTGACTTATTGCCGTTACAAATTTGTTTATTTGATTCAGTTCAGACTCATTGCTTGCATTCAATCATTTGGCTTATGGCTCTCGCAGGCTGCAAAATCAAAGGTCCGATTCAGTTCTGGCTACTTCAACCATATATATATATATATATATATATATATATATATATATATATATATATATATATATATATATATATATATATATATATATATATATATATATATATATATATATATATATATATATATATATATATATATATGTATATATAACATAACATTATATCTCTCTTTCTCTCTCTCTCCCTCTCTCTCTCTCTCTCTCTCTCCTCTCTCTCTCTCTCTCCTCCTCTCTCTCTCCTCCTCTCTCTCTCTCTCTCTCTCTCTCTCCTCTCTCTCTCTCTCTCTCTCTCCCTCTCTCTCTCTCTCTCTCCTCTCTCTCTCTCTCTCTCCTCCCCTCTCTCTCTCTCTCTCTCTTTCCGTTTCGTTACTGAGATTTGGTAGACTTTAGTTGAGGGCCGGAAATATTGTTTTT
>NW_023596448.1:1880489-1885489 GCF_011947565.3 Pollicipes pollicipes
CATTTCGTGACAAAAGTGCGAAAATGGGAATACATTACACCGGACTATCCCAGTGAGACCAAACGCAAGGCTTAACGTTGGTCTATGCCCGCTAGCGCTTACAGTGTGAGCTTGCGTAGAGCATGGGTCGAAACATCGACGTTTTGTTACATGAGTAAGTTATGCCACAAAGTGCTTCCAAGCGTAGTAGCTTTAATAACGATAATTTTTCACAGGTGACAAAAATATGTCGCAGACTATACTACATTAGTGCTGACGTTTTTGATCAGTGGCGACACAGTGCTTTCCAATTCCCCTCAGATTAGTGCTTTTCATGGATTTTTCAGCCAAGATTCACTCAGCACACTAAACAGTAGAAAGTACCAAATAACCAGACTTATTTCTAGTCAGAGGAAACGTGGCTGTCCCCAATACCTTACGACAGACGTGATCAGGCTGTTGCGCGGCGTTTTAAAGCGTCGTGCCATTTACGACAAATGGCTTCCAATGCTCACCGCTCGTTTGTGGATTATATTCAATGCAAGGCTGCAGACCACCGCTGGTTGTGCCCATGTCGTGAGAAGCACACCGGCTCGAAGGACGTAGCTAATCATCGGTTTCTTTAAGGCGCCCTGAGGCTCTTCTAATGATCTACCACGGGGATGTTGCTGGTAATGACATTAAAAGACCCTCCAACTTAGAAGGCTCGTTGTTTGTGGCCACCCGAAATGTAGCTTCAGAAGTCAAAGGAGGACGTTGGAGTAACAACTGTGAAGCATTCATCCGGGGCTTCCTGCTGCTGAGTTCCTTCACCTTCCTGCATCCGGGGCTTCCTCCTGCCACAAAGCCGCTATTCCTGCGACTTTGTGGTGAGAGGCCGACTATCGCCGGCGTAGGCCTCTCACACTACTCGTCACACTTCAGATCAAACGAAATTACCGGTTATAGCAGACTCGTGCTTTCTCATTTTTCTAAATCGGCTCATGACTGACTCACAGATTTTGGGATCATATTAAGCTCGTGACTTATTGCCGTTACAAATTTGTTTATTTGATTCAGTTCAGACTCATTGCTTGCATTCAATCATTTGGCTTATGGCTCTCGCAGGCTGCAAAATCAAAGGTCCGATTCAGTTCTGGCTACTTCAACCTATATATATCTATATATCTATATATATATATCTATATATATATTATATAAATATATATATATATATATTATGTATACATCATATATATCTATATATATATCTATATATATGTATATATATCACAACATTATACTCTCTTTCTCTCCTCTCTCTCCCCCCCCCCCTCTCTCTCTCTCTCTCTCTCTCTCTCTCTCTCTCCTCTCCCTCTCTCTCTCTCTCTCTCTCTCCCTCTCTCTCTCTCTCTCTCTCTCCTCTCCTCCTCTCTCTCCTCTCTCTCTCTCTCTCTCTCTCTCTCTCTCTCTCTCTCTCTCTCTCTCTCTCTCTCCCTCTCTCTCTCTCTCTCTCTCCTCTCTCTCTCTCGCTCTCCTCTCTCTCTCTCTCTCTCTCTCTCTCTCTCTCTCTTCCGTTTCGTTACTGAGATTTGGTAGACTTTAGTTGAGGGCCGGAAATATTGTTTTTGCTGCTTACATATATTTATATATATATATATATATATATATATATATCCATATATATTTATCTCTTTATTTATTTATGTATACATGTACATATTATGGCATGGAAAAATGGCCTAGTAGCGAGCTTGTAGTTTAAACCTACCAGACACAGTGCAGCATGCAGTACTTTCCCATGACCTGGTTACCAACCAGCTCTCTCAGGTCTCAGCTCTAGGTTAAAACATTCTACCTGGCACCTACGACCCAGACCCATTAGTTTTATAGCCGGCTATGTGGACTAGACTGCACTGGATTCGACAGTTGGCAGTCTGCCCCTGTCTAGTGCCAGCCAAATGCATTCGCACGTAGGTAACCACATCTCACTAGCCGGAGCTAGCCATGCCCTCAGCGATGGCATTTCAACAATTCAACATCAGACTGCCATTATTGCAACAGCGATTTCCTGGCACAAGTTTACAAGCATATTATAATCTTACCCACTTACCTGAACTTAGTAAATACTGGGAATTACTATTGCGTTTCTCACAAAAAGCTCAGCAAAAATCCACTTCACTCGACCCACGTCTTACAGCCAGCAAGAAGCTGAGCTGAGTTTAATTCTGAACGCTGAACTAGAAATAGGCTAACGGAGGCACATATTGTTGTTTCCACCAAGATGCCTTACACTCATCTCACCAGGTCACTCTGTGGTGAGTCAGGAGTCAACGCAGGTCTCCGCCCTGCGTTGTGATTAGCGTTGTGCGCCACTGTACCCGCATTCCATGACTATCACACTTATGGGCCGAATTCTCACCAGCAAGTTGGGTATTGCGTGAAATTTTTTTGATCGAGTTCCCGAGACGTCACATCCCGCGGCATCCAATCCGCATATGAGACAATACGATCTTTCCACTATTGCTGTGCATTTCATATAGCCTCAGCACTAGCATGCTTACAGCAGTTCAAGCAGCATTGAGTGGGGGTCCACTTTCACCGATTTTAGCATGGGATATAGAAATGTAGGATGTATGTTCCATGTCATATCCTCCGGTTGTCATATCCTCCGGTTGACATATCCTCCGGTTTGTGGCTGAGACCTGGAAAGTTTCAGTTCAGAATAAACAATGTTTTGACTGCTTAGAAATTACAGCACATGTTTGCTGATATTGCAGAATTTTTTAAAGTAGGGCTCGGGATATTCATTTTGATGCTCGTAAATGGCATGTTCATTTGTCCAAGGCATGATGTATTTCTCCATGTCGCCATTTTCGTTTCAGCCATTTAACTCACTGGCGCAGCATTGTTGAAAACTTTCAGCCTATCATTCCGCTCATTAAATTTACGAAAAATGTGATTCAGCCCTTGACACAAAACGACCCTTTACCTCGCAAGCCGACTCAGTTCACGACTCACCCCAGCACTATCTCGGCTCACACGCTGTAGGGTCACTCAGGCATGCACGACGCGGCACAAACGTCATTCAACTGCTGCCATCCCATTGGCCATGCGGCGTTAAAGGCCAAAACGAATGTAATCGCCGAGCCGTTCATAACTGGCGTTTGTGAGGACCGTCTCAATACACAGCAGACTTCAATAGGCTTTCCATCAGTTTTTTTTTTTTAGACAGGGCAAGATTCGAGCCCGAACCACCTTTTGTGCTGCATGGTACTTAGGCACTAGATCTTACGGAAATAAGACTTTTCAAAGATAACGTAGATCTTAAATCGAAATGGGGCCATACATGTCTCTTCACATAAGCCTGTTTTGTCTGAAAATGTTAACATTTGTTCATTATCTAGCAGTGGAAGAATAAGAGTACAAAGCTACGGCCATGCGCGCTCGCAGGCCACACATAAAAACCTAATGTGCGGCGTCACAGTGTCTGGAGGCCGCGCGGCGGCGGTCTTGTGTGAACACTAGCCGACGGCCAACGGGCGAACATGAAGGACGACGTTTCTAAAGGAAGCTCCTTTGAACATTTTAGGATGTTAATTTGTACGGTTAGAAGGCATTCCGGAAGTATGCTTCACCTGTGAAATTTTTTCGACCTATCGTTGGAACAGACTAGCATTCACAGCGCCGGGTACCGGTGCTGGAATTTGGCAGTAGAACCGGGCAAGTATAGGTAGAATCTCTGCTTTTGTGTTGCTGTCGCGGTTTGTCTCTTCAGAGGATAACTTCAAAAATTACACAAGTGAAATATACGCCGCAGTCCAATTGTTGAACGGCACGAATTGATTTTAGATGACTTTTGGGAGCATTAATTTACGATGTCTGTCCTAGGGCGCACCGCCCAATGTTAACTGGGGTCGCCAACACCGCTCACTCTCACGTACACTGAGACCTCGGCCATAAGTGTTCTCGCCTCTAAGGTTGTGAGCACACAGGTCTGGAACTGTTTTATGTGACTTGTTTCACATTTTGATCCTGAGCAAGGATGGACGCTTCGTTGTTTTGGTCTTTTTATTTTTACCCCATCATGGACAGCCGCATTAAAGACTTAAGAAACGCCTTGCCTTTCCGGATAAGGGACCCAACGGGTCGAACAATAGGGAGCAGATTACATCTCCCGGTCAGGGGCTTTGGTGCCATTCTGTTGCAGAGTGGGGTGCTTGCCGGCTGTCATACTGGTCACACAGGGGCGGGATCACCTGGTCGGGGCGGAAACCCTTACGGCGATTACGGGGATTACGGGGATTACGGGGATCATACATTAGTCGCCTTCCTGACACCGGAGGCCCTATGACCCGGTCATCTGGCCCCAGGTGGACGCAGGGGCCCTCATTGATGAAAAACGCTATCGCCACAGGTGTCCAATAATTGGCACATATATTTCAGTTCAGCACAGCGGGTTCCTGACTCAGACAGGATGGAGAGCCCCCTGTCCGGTACCGGGCCCTGCCTGACAAAGCGCCTTCCATTGCCGCATTGTGGACTGTCCTCGTTAACTCTCAAAACCGTTTTCATTGCCAGAGGGCCTCGTCCAACGCAAGAGGCCCCTAACATTCGAGGTCCCGTCTCTGTCCCTGTTCAGCAAATGTTGCCGTGACCGAGTCGAGGCCCCCTGCTAAGATTGGACCCTCTAGTAGAGGGTCCAACCAACCCTCCCTGAGCCCTGACCAACAAAGAGGCCGTCATTGCTTCAGGGGCCCCAACCAATGCAAATCACGGATTCCGACATTGTCCCTGCTTGGAAAATGGCCCCCAGGGCTCAGACCGACACGGAGTCGAGTGTTCGGTGTTGGTGATCTGTGACCGAAATAAAGACCTGCAATGTTCCAGGCTGTTCCCAATCGGTGCAAGTGGCCCTCTGAGTAATATCTGAAGGCCCAGCCCAGCCTTCGTGACCTCCGAGTGCCAGAGGTCCAAATTGGGGGGATCAATTTGACCCCCTGAGATCTCAAGAACTAAGAAAGCTAGAAATACCACATATA